>NW_007067378.1:0-113790 GCF_000164805.1 Carlito syrichta | reverse complement strand
CCCCCCCCCCCCCATTTATAGCCAACCAAGGTGGACAGAAGTGTTAGTAACCTGGGAACTCATTACTGGTTATTGGCATAAGAAGTGGGGAGTGGGTGGCAATCTTGTGGGACTGATCCCTTAATCTGTGAAATCTGTGCTAATTCCAGAATTAAATCGTGGGACATGCAGTTGATATTGGCACAGAATTGTATTACTTAGTGTGAAAAACTCACACATTTTGTTTAGATGTGGAGTGAATAGAGAAGTCATTTTGTTTTAGTTGGGTTTCCTGTAGTTGGTCTATTTTTGTTTGTAGCTACTAGTTATTAATGACAGTATTTGCTAACTATGATTTTCTGGATCTTTCAGTCAAGCCCAGCTATTTTTTAAAAAGTCTGAAAACTTTAAAATGTAATATGACAACACTAACAGAACGTTTCAGGGGAGGTAGGTGGGTGGTTAACAAAATCAGCTTAACACAAATCTTATTCTTTCAATAACATAGGAAGAAAAAACTAATAACAAAAATACAAAAATCACCCTAACATAAAACTCATTAGTCTTATAAAATTATCTTTTAACCTCTTTAAGTGTTTATATTTTTATGTAATTGAAGTAATAATATATACAAACTTTGTACTGAATTTTATAAATTCAGAGTTTTCTTTTTCTCTCAGCAGCAGGTCTTAACAGTGGGCTTAAAATATTCAGTAAGCCATGGTGTAAACAGATGTGTTTTGCTCCATTTCTAGAGTATAGGTGGAGTTGATTTAGTGTCACTAATTTTAAGGGCTCTGGGATTTTCAGAATGGTCAATGAGCATTGGCTTCATTTAAAGTCACCAACTGAGTTATCCCCCAATGAGAGAGTCAGCCTCCTTTGAAGCTTTGAAGCTGCGCATTAACTTCTCCTCTCTAGCTGTGAGAGGCCTAGGTGGCATCTCTTCTAGTAAAAAGGCTGTTTCATCTACAGTGAAAATCTGTCACTGATGGAGAACTTGCGGCAGTTTCTCCTTCAGCACTTACTGCACCTTGCACTTTGATGTTCTGGAGAAAACTTCTTTCCTTAAACCTCATGAGCCAACCTCTTCTTGCTTCCAGCTTTTCTTCTGCAGCTTCCTCACCTCTCTCTGCCTACAAGAATTGAAGAGTCAGGGCCTAGCCCTGAATTAGGCTTTGACTGAAGGGAATGCTGTGTCTGGTTTGATCCAGACCACAAAACTTTCTCCACATCAGCAGTGAGGCTGTTTTACTTTCTTACCATTCGCGTGTTCACTGGAGTAGCACTTTCAGTTTCTTTCAAGAAATTTCCTTTGTGTTCACACCTTGGCTAGCTTTGCTGCAAGAGGCCTAGTTTTTGGCCTACCTGGGCTTTTGACATGCCTTGCTCACAAAGCCTCATTATTTTTAGCTTTTGATTTAAAGCAAAGTGTATGGCTCTTCCTTTCACTTGAACATTTAGAGGCCCTTACTAACTGGCCTAATTTCAATATTGTTGTGTATCAGGGAATGGGGAGGCCAGAGGAGAGGGAAGAAACACTGGTGAACAGAGGGCTGGTAGAGCAGTCGGAACACACATGACTCTTGTCAGTTGCATTTGCTGTCTTACATTGGTTTGGCTCATGGTGACCCAAAACCATCACAATAGTAAAGTCAAAGATCACTGATCACAGATCACCAGAATAGAATCAAAAATAATAAGTTGAAGTATTGTGGGAATGACCAAAATGTGACACAGAGACAAAGTGAGCACATGCTATTGGAAACATGGCCTTGGCAGATTTGCTTTGGTGCACGGTGGGCACAAACCTTCAGTTTTTAAAAAGTGCATTATCTGTGCATTGTAATAAAACAACATATGATAAAATGAGGTGCAGAGTACCTTGTGTAAGTCAGTGTGCAAAGTATCTGTATAAGGAACCAAGAAAAGGAATGTTGACTGGTTGGAGAATTTTGCTTCTCTCTTTTTTTTGCTTATCTTTAAATTTGCATTTTGGAATATTTTTATATCTTTTTTCTTATGTAGATTTCATATGTAGTTTTTATATGTAATAAGTATCACTCTGTGTATATATTTTCATTTTATTCAGTTTTATAGTCATTTTGATGAATACATTCAAAATAGTGTTAATTTATCCTTAATTGGCATTTAGGTTGAAAAGTGATGACTAGACTAGAATGTTCTCATTTTGAAGCAAATATGTAGTGAGCTGTTTTCAATCTTGGGTGCTAGAGGGGCATACCTGTGGAGATGTTTAGGAGAGAGCAGCATGGGTTAGTGATTAAGAACCACTTCTGGAATTGAAATCCTTTCTTCCATTTATTAGCTGTGTGACTTTGGGCAAGTTACTTAGTTTCTATGCCTTGTTTCTCTCTTGCATAGTGAGAATAATGCTAGCATTTTCTGTCTGTCTGTCTCTCTCTCTCTCTCTCTCTCTCTCTCTATATATATATATATATATATATATATATATATAAAACTTTTTTTTTTTGAGAGACAGTGTCTTGCTTTTTTGCCCAGGCTGGAGTGCAGTGGCATGATCATAGCTCACTGCAGCTTTGAACTGCTGGGCTTAACTACTTCAACCTCTCTAGTGCCTGGGATTACAGATATGAGCCACCAGGCCAGTGTGTACCATATGTATTTTTGATGAATCTTATTGTCAGTTTTTGTGCTCTGAATCTCTTTTTATCCAGTGTTTTACTAGATTTCACTTTGTTTTTCTTTTTTGAGTAGGGGTTTCACTCTGTTGCCCAGGCTGAAGTGCAGTGGCATGATCATGACTCACTGCAGCTTTGTCCCTCTTGGGCTCAGGCGATCTTCTGCCTCTTCCCCCTGAGTAGCTGGGACTACATGTGCTTACCCCCACACCTGGCTAACTTTTTAATTTTTTGTGGAGACAAGGTCTCGCTATGTTGCCTAGGCTGGTCTCAAGCTCCTGGGCTCAAGTAATCCTCCCACCTTGGCCTCCCAAAGTGCTGGGATTACAGGCATGAGCCGTTGCACCTGGCTCAAATGTATTTATAGTAACATTTAGGTATATTGTGAATGGAAATGTTGGATGATAAATGTTTTGAGGGGGATACCTTTAACCCTCCAAAATGTGTCTTTGGTGGTGTCATATCATGTGTTGGAGACAGAGTGGTGGGTGACGGGTGGCTAGATCATTGGGCAGCACTGGTCTTTCTTGCACCCCTGGAATCATTGTCATTTTAGTGTGTGTGTGTGATGGAAGCGAAGATCTGCTTCACTTCCATTTTTAATGGCCATTCAATCATGAGCGAGTCACTTAGCTGCTTTAAGTTTGTTTTCTCCTCAGTAGAGGTGACATCCGCCTTGCCGGCCATAGAGACACTATTATGATTAAATAAGATGCCTTAGGAAGGTGACTTGAAGACTAAAAGCATTATATACAAAAGCAAACTATTAATGTCAAAGACTGGACATGAGAGATACATGTAGAGATTTTGGTACATTATTAGGCATAATCTTTTATAAAGGAAAATGTTAGTGCTGTTTGTTGTGATACTTACATATGTGAAAAAGTTATTACATGGCTTATGAATATACTGTTAATACTACCTTGATTTCTTTCCCTCCATCTGTGTTTCAGACTCCTGGGAGAGTCGGCTCTCAGGGACCTGAGCTGGATTCATCTGCAACTCCTATAAACACAGTGGACGTCAGTAATGAGAGCTCTTCCGAGGTATGAAACAATGACTTGGCAGCAAAACTTAATCTTACTTAAGACAAAACCAGTGAATCGTTGGTGTAACAATTGGTGACTCAAACCGTCTTTTGTAGGAAGAGTTTTCATAAGTTTTTTCTTACAAATTGGAATGTGACTTGTGAATCATGCTTGCAGATATACACTTGTGCTTGTTATGAGAGTGTAGTAGACTGAAAAATAATACTGCCAATTTGTCTTTAATGCTGGTGAGTCTTAATAAAGATTTGTAAAAGCCTGTTTATAAAGAATTACTGGTTAATTAGTATCTCTTTATGTATGTGAACAGTCACGAACAACTGGGCTAATGAAATATCGGGTTATGTATAAAATTTAGACATTGTTTGCTGTCTTCATTTGTGACATTGTAAGGACTTTTAAATATTTTATTTAGATTTTTAGCATTTTATTTAGTAAATAAGTTTAAATAATTACTCTGAATCTTTGAAAAGTCAGGCTTAGTAATTGTAATATTATCGTTATTTTAAATGGACAAGTAATATTTACCGATTATAGAAAAAGTAGATAAGGAAAGAGAACATAAAAGTCCCCTGTAATAATACCACCAAAAGCGACACACTCCTGTTTTGCTGTGACAGTTTCTGGGCCCAGCTGGACCCCTACCTAGTCCCCCTTTCTGGCAACTGCTCTCCCTTCCCCTCCCTTGATTGGTGAGTATGTCTGTCACACAAGTGTTTCTGGGTATGTCTCGATCCATTCTTCTGTTTTGTCTCTCTCTGACCACTCTCTCTTCATCCTGTGTCTTCATGTGTATGTTTATTAACCATAATAAGATCTTACAAGGCTGTGAGCGGGAGAAGAAAAGTATCCATTGAGCTTTATTAAGAGTAAGCTTAAGGAAATGTCTTTAAAAAAATGTTCCAGCCAGGTTCGGTGGCTCAGTCTGTAATCCCGTGCCTTTGGGAGGCTGAGGTGAGTGGATTGCCTGAGCCCACGGGTTCGAGACCCGCCTGGGCAGCGAGACCTCATCTCTACAATAAATCAAAAAATCAGCCAGGCGTGGTAGCGCTTGCCTGTAATTCTGGCTACTTGGAAGGCTGAGGCAGAAGGATCGCCAGAACCCAGCAGGTCGAGGCTGCGGTGGTCGGGAGCGGCCACTGCACTCCAGTCTGGGCGATAGAGTGAGACTCCAACTCAAAAAAAAAAGTTCCAAACTGTGTTCATGATAGGGTGGACTCAAAGTGCTCAGTTGTAACCCGGGAGAAGAATCTAGTCATAATTGTTGACCTCAGTTAGACCGAAACCAGAAACCACAAAGCAACTCCAGTGAGTGTTGGTGGTGAGCAGTTACTGCCAATACTGCTTTCTTTTCCTAGTAGGGCTGATTTCCTTCTCTTTGAGATAGTGATTTTGTACTTTTTAATCCTCAAATCTCTCATGTCTTTTATCCTCTTTTCACCTTCCCTCAGTCACCTTTTATATCATTGATAAAATAGGAACCATCAGTTAAGTGTTCTTGTTTTATCACCCAAACTCCACTTACACTTGTATTCTCTTTCTTACTTCAGTACATGAAAGATGGGGCCCTTTTATTAAAATTCAGTCCTTTCTCTGACTTTCATTCTTATTCTCACTCCTTCCTACCACTATAGCTTTCCCTATATTGTGAATAATTCCCAATAACTTACAAACATGTTTAACATGATACACATGAAAACTAGCAAGGTAAGAACACCAGAGTCAAAGTGGAGAAAGCCAAAACCCAAACTCTTCCTTTGACTGCGGCCCTCACTTGCCCTCTGTCCTTTGCGTCCTTCAGAGCTGTGCCTCTGCCATATGCAGGCCACACTCACTGGCTCTTGTCCTCTGCTGAGGTCTGTTTTGTCTGTTTGGTAAATTGATCTTTTATCATTGTATCTAACAGTAATGGAGTAGCACATCTTGTGTATTTTTTTCCTGTCTTTTCACTTTTCAATTTTTTTGTTCCTATTTTTTAGGTGTGTTTTTTTTTTTGTGGGTATATATTTTTTAAACAGCATATAACTTGTCCTTTTAAATTGGGAGAACCCATTTGAATTATTTCCAATACTGATGTATTTTGATTTCTTTTGACTACTCTTTGTGTTTTCCCTTGCCCTGCTTTTCTGTTTCTTATTCTTGTTTTCCCTGAGTTTGAATTTAGTTCTTCACTGTGCCTTCTTTGTGCTTCTGTCATGCCACACTCTTCTGGTTTCTTTGACTTCTCTGACTGTTAGTCTTTTTTCTTTGCTGGCTCCTTTGGTAACTGGCCTTCTAGTGGTAGAGTTCATTGTTGGAGTTAGTCCTTGGCACTTCTACCAGTTTGGATATTATGCATTTTATTCTGCTCTTTTACTGTTTTTATATTTTTGCTGTTTTAACATGGGTAATGTCTAAAATATTTCTTTCCTCCCATTTCAAGGGCCTTTGAACACTTAAGTATGAGTTACTACTTTCCACCTTATATTCTATTGGCTGTTCATTATTTTGGGTTTATTTTACTTTCTTTTATCCTCACAAATTAGATGTTATTATTGTTTTCTGTTGTTCCTTAGATTTATGCATGTATTCACCAGGGCATTTGTTTACCATTCCTTCTTGCGTCTTCAGCCTTCCATTAACAATTATTTTCTTATTTTTATAATACATCCTTTAGGCTTTTCTTTAATGAGGATTGATTTGCTAGACTCTCAGTTTTAGTCTAAAATTTTATTTATTTCATGCTTATTCTTGACATAAGATTTTGCTGTGCATAAAATTGTACAGAGGTTTATTTTCTCTCAACACATCGAACACATCCATCTCTGTCTTTCTGGGTCACATTGTTACAGTTGAGAAAACTGCTTGTAGCCTAGTTGATGTTCTTTTGAGGGGATCTTTTACTCCACTTCCATGGTGGTTTTTACAGTTAGCTAGCCAATTGGTTCATCTGTCCCTCTCTGTCTCTGTCTCTTTCTTTTCCTGTTACTTATTTATATGTTTTAACCCTGCTTGAGACTCATTGGGCTTCCTACACACATGAATTTGTTTTTGAAGGTTCTGGAAGATCAGTAATTATCTTTGATTTTTGCCTCAACTTTTTTCTGTTACTGTCATCTGAAACCCAGATTAGACATGCAAATGCACCTCAACTTACGGTGGGGTTATATCCTGATAAAGTCATCATAAAGCCAATAAAGTCTTATGTCAAACGATTGTAAGTTGGGACTTTTTGTTAAAATGTTTCACTCTATGGTTCACTCTTCCTATTTTATGCTTTATATCCTCCTTTTTGTTTTTCATTTTAGCTTTAAAATAATCTCTTGTCCAGTCAATTAAATATTTCCTTATTGTTGGAGAACATATACTGTTTAATATATTCTTTTATTGTCATTTTCATTGTCCTGTTTTTGATTTCTAGAAGTTCTGTTTGCTTGCTTTTCAAATCTAGGTTTTCTTTTTTTGTGGTTTCTTATTCTTTACTTTTATTTTTGGCTTCCCTTTTATTTACTTAAACATTGCAAACATGATTGTTTTATATTTTCTTTCTGGTAACATTTATAGTATTACAATATTTGAAACTGCAGGTTTGATGCTGTTATATGTTCTCTCTGCTGGCTGCCATTCATAGTAACTTGTTTTCTTGTGTATTTTGTGATTTTTTTTTGACTGTGAATTTATGTTTCTTGGAACTTTTTCTTGTGGAAGCTCTTTGTGACCTGTGTCGATGTTCTTCCATAGAGGATTTGCTTTTGCCAGTGTTCTAGATTATGTATTACATATATTACGTGTTATATAGTGTTACAGTTGATCCTTGAACAACACAGGTTTGAACCGTGTGGGTCCATTTATCCATGGATTTTCTTTCACCTTTGAAATAGCAAGACCAACCCCACCGCCTCCTTCTTTTCCTCAGCCTACTCAACACAAAGCCAACGAGGAAGCAGGCCTTTATGGTGAGCCACGTCTACTGAATGGAGCAGAACCTCAGAGAGATCCCATTAATGGGGGACGGCCTTAAATTATTATAACAGGATGGCTTTAAATCACGCTTCCTCAAATTACACAGTAGCATATATTCCGACTACCAGTCTAGCTGAGAGCTGTCAGTAGTTGTGGCTTCTCAGGAGAAATTGTTTTTTCCATCTGTCCACTGCTAAAGTACAGACTTACCTGAGTCTTGGTTGGTTTCTTTCTCTCTGAGTTTTGTTTCTTTTTTACCTTAACTTTGATGTTGCCTTCCTACCTTGGACAAGCGTTAGGTTTTAGTATTGTGCCTTAAGCAGTCATCTAAATGAAACTTGAAATATCATGATTTCCAGAACATTGAAGAAATATTCAGGGTGAAAGCTTACTTTAGTGCTCATTTACATAATATTTTATACTTATATATAGTTGATCTTTGAGCAACATGGGAGTTAAGGGTGTCAACCTTCTATGCAGTTAGAAATCCATGTACAACTTTTGATTCCCCAAAAACTTAGTTACAAATAGCGTACTATTTGCCAGAAGCCTTACCAATAGTATAAACAGTTGATTAATGCATATTTTGGATTTTATATGTATTATATACTATATTCTTACAATAATGTAAACTAGAGAAAAAAATGTTATTAAGAAAATCATATGGCTAGAAAGATTTCATTGAATAAAAAAGAAACAAAATCATAAAGAAGAGAAGATATCTTTATTATTCATTAAATGGAAGGTTGTAAGGGTCTTCATCCTCATTTTCTTCAGTAGGCTGAGGAGGAAGAAGTGGGGTTGATCTTGCTATCTCAGACATGGCCGAGCTGTAGAAAATCCCTGTATAAGTGGACCTGTGCAGTTCAAATCTGTGTTGTTCAAGGGTCAACTGTAATAATGTGTGTAATATGTAATGTAATGAGTGATATTTTATGTCATTTAGTTGCTTTCATTAGGAAGTTTTCACACTGCTTAGCGTACCACATTGCCAGAAGCACATCTCTGCTCACTGTTAATCACACTCCAATCAGATTTCCCTCTTCCTAGTAGTTTCCATGGAAACTGCTTACTAATGACCTGCAGTTTACTAAATTCCATCTTTTTATTTGTCTTCATCTTACTTGACTTCTCAGAAGCATTTGGCTAGTCAGCCATTGCTTTTTCTTGTGCTTCTGTGCTCTTGCTTTTCTTTTTTTTTTCCCCTTGGTTCTCTGAATATTTTTTCTAAGTCTCCTTTGTTAGTACCACAAGTAACTGGCCTCCAAATGGTGAAATGTCTCAGGACTGCTTCTTTGCTGGTCATTTGGCTAGAGATAGCAGGCTTTTCTTGGGGCTTGTTGTGTTTGTACTCTCTGGTGTTTCCAGATTTCTGGCTTTTCTAGTACTCATTTCAGGAAAAATGAGGCAAAAAGAAAACCCAGAGAATTCACCACTGTGTCATTTCTTGGGTCCTGAGATTCCCTAACTTGGTTTGCTTCCTTCTCTGTATCTTTCAGCATCTTCATATGTTTGTTTTACATATAATGTCCAGGGATTTTAGCTATTCTTAGCAGCAGGAATAGGGAAAGTGCCTCTATTCCATTTTGTCTGGAACTAGAAATCTGCCAAAAAAAATGGAATTTATCTTTTTATTGTTGAATTGTAAATCTCTTTATACTGGGACTAGTCCTCTGTCAGTGGTTTCATTGCCTTCTTATTACTCTGTGGTAAGGGAGAGATTTTGTTATAGGGCTATGGGAATGAATGAACACATAATACCCAACACTGGGCAGATGAGATCAACAGCAGTTTATTAATCACATATGTTTATAGCCGAGGGCAGAAAGATACCACATGGTATGACGGCTACATGATGATGACATTTGGGTATAGAATTAACAGCCAGGGGCTGTAGGAGGCAACTGTAATATCAACGGGGACTTAATATCGTTGGGGGGGGAGTGGGGAGGGGCTTTTGGTTCCTAAAAGGGTATATGAGTGAAATGTTTCAATCAGTCTGTGGGCTGGCGGGAAGCAGAAACCCACTTCCCAGGGATAAGCAGGCACTGTGCCTGGGCCCTGTGATAAGGAGGGTTGTTTGACTATGGGACCTTGTCTGTGGCAAATTTCCCCTAGAGGGAAATGTGGTGTGGGCCATGTGAGGGCTCCTAATTTTACCAGATGTCAAGGCAGAGTGCAACATTAGATCTTAACTTAGATACACTATTAAATAGAATTGGGGGGAGCAGGTATCTTACTTTGAACTTGGGGGAGTAGCACTCAAGGCATTTACCATTGAAAATGATGATAGCCATAGATTTTTCTTTGGTAAACTTAAGAATGGTTTCTATTCCTAGTTTTCAGAGAACTTCTTCCCCCACCCCCCACTTTCCTTCCTTTTCCTCCTCCATTTCCTTTCTTCTACCTTCATACTTTAAACGGATTTTGAATATTGCCAAATGAGGGCCAGGCACAGTGGCTCATGTCTGTAATCACTTTGAGAGGCTAGAGGTAGGAGGATTGCTTGAGCCCAGGAGTTTGAGACCAGCCTGGGCAGCATAGACTCCATCTTTAAAGCAATTAAGGAAAAGGAAAAAAGAATATTGCCAAATGCTTTTCCCACATCTGTTGAGATGACAATATGGTTTTCTTTTTTGTTCTGTTAATGTGATGACTTACATGTTGATTTTTGAATGTTGATATATTCTTGTATTCCTTGGATAAACTCCACTTGATCATGCTATGTTGTATTTAATAACAAATTTTAATGTAGGTTGAGCCTCTTTAATCTGAAAAATCTGAAATCTGAAATGGTCTAAGAGTGAGTCAGTGAATCACAGAGAGAATCAAAGTATAGTTTATTATAGAGGGGAAAAGGCATTCAAGGGAGAACACAGACATCTTAGAAAGAAAGACATACATTTGTTTTTAACCAAAGCTTTATATAAGCCCACAACAATGATTAAGCAAACTAGTCTCTATAAGCTAAGAGTAGAGGGCTGTAGGTATCTGATCATGAGTTTTGATTACTGTCTCTCAACCTTTTACGTTTACATGTATCACAAGGACTCTCTAAATAATGGACAGTTTCTGCCTAACTAGATCTAGGCTTTTCTTAATACCATGTATTAACCTCTGTGCTTTGTTAATTCTTGCCTGTTTCTGTGATTTACTGCACTGTTATAGGTTCACATTCCATTCCACAAGGTGATCAGGTCTGATATGCTTGGCTGGTCAGGTGTTGTTCAAGGTCATGTACTGACAAGAAAGGAGCCTGAACACTTAACTACCCTGTTTCTCAATTATCTAAATTAGACCTGTCTAAGAAAATTAGCTAACTACATCTGAGCTATGTGGTATACTAACTATCCCTGCTTCACTAACACTTTGGGAGGCCAAGGCAGGAGGAGTTCAAGACCAGCCTGGACAACAGAGCGAGACCCTCTCTCTACAAATATTTTTAAAATAAAATTAAATGTAAAAAACAAAAGACCTAAGTTTCTACCCAAAAAATATAGAAAAATTCAAATCCAAACTAAGTAGATGGAGAAAATTAAGCACAAAAATCAATAAAAGAGCAAAGTAAAAGATAGATGGTTTCACTAGTGAATTCTGGAAACATTCAAGGAAATAGTGTCTATCTTACATACTATTTCAGAAAATATAGGAAGGAGTACTTCCTTATATAAGACCAGCATAACCCAGATACCAAAACCTGACCAAAAAAACCTGTCAAAAAGATAAAATTGCAGACTAATTATTCCTTAAGACCAAATGCAAACATCCTTAAAAATATATATTTTCATTTGCATATATATGCAAATGAAATCCAACAATAGTCATGTTGAGCATCCCTTATTCAAAATGCTTGGGACCAGAATGTTTGGATTTGGGGTTTTTTTGTGTGTGGAATATTTACACTGTAATTACTGGTTGAGTATCCTAATCCAAAATCTAAACTACTCCAATGAGCATTTCCTTTGAGCATGACATCAGCACTCAAAAACTTTCGAATTTTGGATTCACTCTTGAATTCTTTCTTGTGACGAAGTTAAGAACCCACAGAGCAACTATACCTCTCACACATCCCAGCATCACTAGCATTACACTTGTGAGCCACCACACCCAACCCAAATTGAGTTCTTTGTTATAGATTTTAAATGTAATATTTGTCCTAAATTTAGTCTCTTTAGAATGAGTTCTGGTCTCCCACCTTTTCTTGCCCCAGCATCCAACTTGTTTTTCTTTCACCTATCTCGAGCTTAGAAAATCCTGGGTGCTGAAGCTATGGATCTCGGAGCAGACTTGATTTTTCCTTTCCCTCACCCACCATGTTTAATACATGAATGCCTCCTGTTCATTGCAACCCTCAATATATATTGAATCTATCCCCTTCTTTCTATTTCTGCTGCCACCGTCATCACTCACCTAAACTACCCAAAGAGTGGCTTACCCTTTTTACTTAATGGTCAGCTCTCCAAAGAGCAGTCAGAGGGATTATAATCAGACCAGGCTATTCCCTCAATTAAAATATTTCTTGGGTTTGAGAAGTATCTGCTTTTGTCTTCTGGGAAACCTACGTGATGACCAGCCTGCAGGCTGCACCCTTAAAAAAAAAAGAAAGAAAAAGAAGAAAATCCCCATTAGCTTCCTGCTGTGTAAAATATATTCCACTGTACTTATCTTGTGTACCTAGCCTCTGCTTACCTGTCAGGTCGCTTTTCCTTTGCCTCTGTCTCTTGCTCATTGACATTGCTCTCTAGCATTTGTTTCCCCTTAAGCAGAAAGACTTTAGTTAAAGAGTCTTTGACTTGGTCCCTCCACCTGGAATGTTCTTCCCTTCTCTTTTAGTTGCTGGCACCATTCTTGAAACATGCTTTAGTTTTAGTTCAGTTAGTACTCCTCTGGAAACCTTTTCTATTGAAAGTGCTTCAGCATGATTTTCATCCATTCCCTTGTTACAACCTTGACTCTAACCGCTGTGGCCAACAACATTCACATGGGTTGTGGCAGTGTCCTCCAGTGTTGCTCATCTCCTTTCTCTTCTTCCAGTTGAATCTCTGTAAGCATAGCTAGGATTTTATTAGGCCATCTTCCTCCTTAAAACCCAGGCTAGTGGCTTTTGATCAATTGTCTTAGAATAAAGTCCAAATTCCTTAGCTTGTTTTAGGTTTTTAATTTTTAATTATTTTGGATCTGCTTTCTGCCTGCCTCTGTGGCTTCATGTCTTCTCACAGTCTCTTTATGCTCTTTGATCCAGGTGCATTGAACTCTCTTGCTTTTCCAGTGTGCCACGTTTTCCCTTATCGCTGGGCTTTTGCGTAAGCTAGTCTCTGTGCCTTACCCACTTATTTTCATCAGTTCAGACTGCTCTTACAAAGTGCCATAGACTGGATAGCTTATAAACAGTAGAAATTTATTTCTTATAATTCTGGAGGCTGCAAAGTCCAGGATCAAGGTGCTGGCAGATTCAATGTCTGGTGAGGCCTATGTCCTGATTCATAGATGGTGCTTTCTCCTTGTATTCTCCTGTGCTGGAGTGGGTGAAAGAGCTCCCTGTCACCTAGTAGCCAGGAGCAAGTAAAAGATGTTTATTCTGGTGGTGCTTGCATTCAAGTGGGTGGAAACAGGCAAAAACCAAAGCATACTAAAAACATAGCAAGTTAGATGATTGATATTGAGAAAAATAAAGCGGGAAGAGGTATAGAAAGTATTTTGGGCAACTACAGTGTTAGTTACTCTGAGAAGGAGAGAGCACAAAAAGAGCCCAAGGAGGTGAGGAAGTGTGTCACGGGGATTTCTGGGGTAGGTGCCACAGTTGTGTGGAATGAGTGGAGAGGCTCTGAGGTGGGAACTAACCTGGTGTGTTGAGAAGGTAACTGGGGGCAGGTGGCCCTGGCAGGGTATCCAGGTGAGCAACGTGCCTCCTGCAGGGCCTTCCCGACTGTTCCACAGATGGTTGTGCTTAAGTCCAGGTGTCACAGGAATATCTTGCAGAGTCTAGAACAGGCAAATCACAAGGTTTGCTTCATGTTGTTATAGGATACACTCTGGCCACTGTGTTGAAGCCAAGCCATCAGTGGATAAGGGTAGAAGCAGGGAGACACGGGCTGCTGTGGTGACCCATGGAGTGTGACAGTGGCTTGGAGCAGGGTGGGAATGCTAGAGGTGCTTAGGTTCTGGATACATTTTAAATGTAGATCTACCAGTAATCTGATTAGTGGGGCAGGAAATGTAATTTTTTGGATAACTTTCTCAAGAAGGCTGGAAGCTTCTTGAGGGTGAGGACTTCCCTATTTAGCCATGAGTTCTCAGCATTGCACCGTAGCAATTGGAACATGGTCAGCATACCCAGAAAGTACTTTAAAAATTATTTACTTATTTGTTGGTTGACGATTTGTAATGGACATAATTTGGAGTACAACTTGATGTTCAATGCATACCTATGTTGTATGGTGATCCACATAGTGCGTGTATCCATCACCTCATATATCCATCCTTACTTTGTGGTGAGAGCATTCAGAAGCCTCTTTCTTCCAGCTATTTTGTGATCTATAATATTTTCCTGTTAACCACAGTTACCCTACTGTACAATAGAACACCAAAAAGTAAATACATTTTGAATGAATGACTGAATGATTATGTGTAGAAACTTAACAGCAAGCTGTTTAAACAAGAGTAAAATGAAAGGCAGCACAGGGCTGTGGTACAAAAACAAAACAAAACAAAGCAAGTGTCTTTTAAAGAAGTATTCTGGAGGCCTAGCACTGGAGACTGTGATTGTTTGGAAGACTAATTCTTTCATCAGGTAAAAAAAATGTACTCATGTTCCTCACTTTCATGCCCTGGATAAATCTCATTTAAGGGTTGTTAAGAAAAGGAATGATGGTAGTAATGATAGTAACATTTATTGATGTTTTCTTTGTACCAGGTACTACAATAAGGCTCTGCAGATATTATCTTATTTAATTGTCACAAGATCCATGTTAAGTAGCTGTGATTGTTATCCCATTTAACAGATTGTTATCCCATTTAACAGATGAAGTTCACATGGCTGAGAATGGTGAGAATCCAGGACTCAAGCCAAAGCCTCGCTCTTAATTGCTGTCCCATCTTGCTTCCTGCTCTGGAACCTGTGTAGTCTTTCTCTCCTTCCTTGCTGTTGTCCTAAGGGACTTCAGTAACTCAAGGATCATTTCAGCCTCCCAGTTCCTCAGTGCTGTTGATGCCAGAGATCACCGCTTTTCAGCTGCTCAGTTCCACAGCAGGACCTTATGCTCGAGTGTCGGGCAGATAGTTTCACCTGCGATCTGAACTCATATTTTCCCGTTCTTTTTTTTTTTTTTTTTTTGAGTTGGAGTCTCACTCTGTCACCCAGACTGGAGTGCAGTGGCTGCTCCCGGCCACCGCAGCCTCGACCTGCTGGGCTCTAGCGATCCTTCCGCCTCAGCCTTCCAAGTAGCTGGAACTACAGGCGCAGGCTACCACACCCGGCTAATTTTTGATTTATTGTAAAGATAAGGTCGCGCCAAGTTGCCCAGGCAGGTCTCGAACCCTTGGGCCCAGGCAATCCACTCACCTCAGCCTCCCAAAGCGCAGAATTACAGGCTGAGCCACCGAGCCCAGCATTTTCCCGTTCTTTACTGTAATTGTCCTGTCACGAGCTTTCTTTCTCCTATTCTCATGACTTAATTTTCTGAGTAATCTAGGTTTTTAATTGCTGTCTTCTAGTTTCTTAATCCTTTTTTCATCTCTAAGCATACATCTAATGACAGTTCATATTGTTGAACACTTACGATGTCTCAGGCACTATATTTAGCACTCTATACATGCAATAACTCTAGAAGAATAGATGCTAATATTGACTCATTTTATAAATGAAGAAACTGACAGTTATCAAAGAAAAGTGATTTCCTTAAGGTCATTTGATCAGGATTGGTTGAAACGAAAATCCACATCTATTTCGATGCCAAAACTCATGATGATACAACTGTCACAACCTTTTGTCCTCATCTACTGTCTTAATTTACGCATTTACCTTTTCCCTCATGCTTTACATTTCCATATTCTTATCCTTCTACTATTCTTACTTGACAAAACCTCAGGCCCTACTTAGATTAGTGGATCAGCCACATTTTAAAATATAGATATTGTTAGGCATTGGGAATTTGAGTTGTTGTTTTAAAATGGTTTTATGTAGCTCAAAGAATTAGAAGGGAGGACCATCTATGGGGGATAATGGGGGTGGGTGACATGGGGTTTCAGGCTCATGGAATACAGGAAGGACTAGCAGTTGCTGGATTAAGAAAACTTTTTTGTTGAGAACTTATGTCACATAAAGGTGTTGGTTATACCTGCCAGTCATTTCTTGATCTAAAGCCAAAGCGAACTTGCCAACTATAGGTCTCAGAGAAGTAAGGACAAAGTGTCATAACCAGAAAGAGATTCCAACCAAAGAGCCAGATACTATAATGTAAAAAATTTAACTGGTGCAAATTTATGGCATAGGATTGGGGCCTAATTTTAGAAATTCTCCTATGGATCTCTCACCTTTTGTATAGCTACTACTTGAGCATTTTCCTTACATATTCTAAAAAGAGAGAGATCCCAATTATTTTCCTGTTACTTCTATTTGTGTTGTGGATGTTTTGTTTTATAAGAATCGTTTTCTGCATATTTTCTAAAATTGTTATTTCACAGGGTTTCATCTGCCCATTATGTATGAAAAGATGTCTCACTGCTATTGATTTATCGGAGCATTACCAGAGAGTGCACGCTGAAAGTGAAGCCAGAGGCCAGGAGCTCCTTAATGACTCCAGTGTTACTGTGGGTCCTGGATATTTTGTTTTAGCAGCTTGGTTATGGGTTGCTCAAAATAGCTTGGTTTCTCCTTGCCTTGGTGTTGCTTAACTTTGGTGCTACAGGGAATGTGGATTGCTTTAATTATGCATGCTCAAGGGAAGTTTCAATAAGGAAAAGGCTCTTGGGAAGTCGGCTTGGTTTCTCTTACTGTTTGCAACTGTCTTTTTGTAAATTTGTAAATATGAATATTTAAGCTCACATTTTTGCATAAAATTTTCCATGAAATTTGAAATATAAAGTGAATCATAGTGTTTCAACATTTGTAAGCTCTAGTTTTATTATTTTGTTAATGTTTTATTAATGAATGTATTTAAATGCTTTGTCTTAACGTAGAGAGTTTTGTGTATGAACAGTTACTGTTTTTATTTGGGAAAATACACAACATTAGAAACTAAATCTCAGACTGTCTCATCTTTTGTTTTAACTCCCCTGGACCTGAGGGAGGTCACAGCATGACATACTCTCATAAGTAACAATGTGTCAACCAAAAAAACGCCCCATTTATCAGTAGTGTAGTGCTGGTGTGTAACTGAGGCTGTGGTTGGAGCAAGTGAGGGGAAGTGCTACCCATTGTCAGACTGGAGAGAATTTCGCAGGTAATCCTGACACATCTGTTTTCTTTGAATCATTATGGTATTCTAAAAACAAAGAGAAATGTCACTTTAAAATTTATTTTTAATTTTATTTTTAATTTTTAAGGTAAAGATGTGGGATACAATTCAGGGTTAGGTATACAAACATTGATCATGCAGGTACCCCTGTCAAGGAGGTATGCCCCTCTCTGCCCTAGCAGTTTCCCTCAACTGCCAATCCTACCTCCCCCACCAACAGTTTCCCATTACTGCCAATCGCTTTCTTATAGCATTATAATTGTTCAAGGTCCTCTTATGAGTGAGAACATATGGAACTCTGTTCATTGTTTCTGTGATAAATCACTGAGTATGATCGACTCCAAATCCATCCAGGTTGCTGCAAAGTTCATATTTTGTCATTCTTTATGGCTGCATAATATTCCATTGTGTATATGTATCACATTTTTTTATCCAGTCCAGCTTCGATGGGCAACATGGTTGGTTCCATCTTTTTGCTATTGTTAATAGAGCTGCAATAAACATTTGTGTGCAGGTATCTAATGAATTTTATTAAAGAATGCAACTTTTTGTACTATGAAAGACCACAAATTGATTTTTTCTATGAGGCAATTATCTATATAAGAAAATAATCTCACCAGCATTCACTTATTTAACACATTAATGAGTACCTCTTATGAGAGGGACCCCCAAAACTGGAATTTATTTATTAAAAATTGTGTTTTTTCTTGCATGTTTAAATTTCACACTTCAAAGTACTCTCCATTTGATGCAATACACCTATTGAGATGCTTTTTGAACTCATCCATTTTGATGCCTTTCAGTGCTTTTGTTTCATCTCTTCCACATTGGCAAGACATTTCCCTCTGAGGGCTTTTTTTATCCAGGGAAACAAGCAAACAAAAAAAATCACTTGGGGTGAGATGGGATGAATAGGGAGGGTTGGGGCATGGGGAGCATGCCATCTTTGGTCAAAAACTGCTGAACACTCAGTGTGGTATGGGCAAGTGCACTCATAAATCACCCATCATGAAATGGGCAAATGCATTGAAAGAATCTCCCAAAAAAAAAAAAAAAAAAAAGAAAAGAAAAGAAAAAGCAATAGCAACAACAACAGAAAATTCACTGAAACTGAATGCAACCTCTCACAACAACGCTAGCTGATACACAGATGCTGTTATGTTCCTAGAATGCTTACCTAGTGGGGGAAGCCTATACTACAAGGGGTCTACCCTCCAAAAGATAATTCCAGATTTTTTTGCGTCCCTCCTTGTATGTAACAAGTATTTTGGTAGGTGAAGGAGATAGTAAGTTATGATCTCTGTCCCAGGAAGTTTCTGTGATAGATATTATTTGCAGCAAGAGAGCAATTGTTAATTCAACATGAGAGGAACTCAGGTAAAACTTCACAGGAGGACAGTTTAACCAGACAGTCTCTAGGGTGTTGGGAAAATGAGTGTATATAGGATGGTACTGATGAAACTAGCCAGAGCAGTACAAGCAGAGATGGAGGCATAAAGATTCTTGGAAATTTGTCTAATATCTTATCACCTGTTCTCCTTCTAGAACTCTGGAGTCAACTTTTATTCTTTATGGGCTAGTCAAAATCAAAAAATAATAATCCCACCTGCTCTTCACTTATGTAAAAACTGTCATTTATTTCAAAGGACCTTGGTACAACAGGGATACCATGAGTATCAAGTTAAGTTCTTAGCTGCAGCAGATCTGAGAAAGGATTATAGCTAGCTGAACTCCTAGGGTAAGGAATTTAGTATTTTTAATCTTAAGTAAATTATGGTTTGTGGAAGTTAGTGACAAATTTGGAGTGATTAAGGGAAGTAAATGTAGTTGGCTATTTTTAGTGTTTTATAGTTAGCTGACAGTCCTTCTCTGGAATTTATCTTTTTAGCAACTTTAATCCCCTTGGAAATAGTTAAGAAAAAATAAATAGAGGAGTTCCTTCTATCCAGAATTGGTATCAGAAAGTCCATGAACAAAGAGCATGCACTCTATTCATGGGGCAGTCCTTAAGCACTCATTCTAAACTTATTTTACTTTTATTTTAAATGAATTATGTGGTCGTAATAAACTTTTCCCCCTTATCTACCCTTCCTATCCATTGCAGCTAGCATTCCTAGAACTAGCATGCCAAGAATGTTTAGAAGTGACTTGGAATGCAAAGCAGGGCATAGGAAAAACTATACAATATGGGTACACAAATTAAAGAGGCTTGCCAGACTTAACAGAGTGGAAGACACCCTTCCAGTGATTGATATTTATGTCTCTAAGAGTGTAGGCAAAGGTTGAATATTAACTCTTCAGAAGTTGAAGAAATTATATATTTATTTTGTTTTGTTTTTCGGAGTCTCACTCTGTCGCTCAGGCTGGAGTGCAGTGGCAAGCTTATGGCCGCTGCAGGCTCAACCTGCTGGGCTCAGGCGATCCTTCCAAGTAGCTGAAACTACAGGCTAATTAACCATAGGCCAAGTGGCCACCACACCTGGCTAATTTTTTTATTTATTGTAGATATGAGGTCTTGCCAAGTTGCCCAGGCTGGTCTTGAACCCTGGGCTCAGGCTATCCTCTTGCTTCCACCTCCCAAAGTGCTAGGATTACAGGCATGAGCCACCACACCTGATGAAGTATATGTATTTTAGAGAATTTATTTTTATCAGAATTGTCCCCAAATTTAAATTTTATTTAAACATGAAAGATCTAATCACATGGAAAATTCACATGTGGAATATTTCTATAATGAAATATATATTACTGATTTCTAAAATGTTTCTTTAGGAATGAATCAGTTCTTTCTGGGGTCTTAACCTGGTAATATTTAGAAACTTTAAGAATGTGTGGCATACATCAGTATGATCACTAGCTCTCTGGATACCCAGAAAGATATCTCAGATATCCAGAGCCAGAACCTGGAAGTAGAGACAATGGCCAAAAAGTCAAAGTTGTGCAGATTAAATAATGTACTAAGGATGTAGATTCCTTGAGGAACACTCTTTACTTTGCTTTCTAGTTACTAGCAGAAGTTGAGACATTGAAGGAATGACAGACTAAATATTGTAGGGGTTCATGTGCTGGTGCCCTGAAGGCATTACACAACAATCACTGGTCAGGAGATCTCAGATGTCAGTCAGCTTAATGTGGAACCACTTTGGAGCATGATAGTAGATAACAGATGATTTTGGGGAAAAAGAGAAAGACTTCAGTGAGATTAAAAGCAGGCAGGGAGCGTTCATTCATTTAGCAGACAGTGTTGAGAGCACCAGACATCTGGGGGCCCTAGGGGTATCACTGTATTCTGATGTCCAAAGTCACATCCTCAGTGCTACTGCCTTTGCCCATTTCGGGAGTTTCACAGGGGATTGTTGCATTTATCCACCTGCTGTGCCATGCCCATCCCGCTGGCCTTGTGATCAGAGCACACCTAGAAGCTCTCTGTCTTCTCACATGCTGCCACCTTCGTGCTTCATGGCACTTTTTGCACCTTGGTTCTTGTGCCTCCATTGCTAGGAAGCCTTTCTCTGAAACTTCTACTCATTCTTTAGGACCTAATCTAGTGTCTCATATGCACACATATTTATAGGCATGCTTACATACACACACACACACACACACGAAGATGCAGCTTCAGTGAGGATGGAGATGAGATACGTATATAATATCTGTGTCTGTGTGCATATATTTTTTGCAAAGCATTAACTGCTGCCAATGTCAGAGTTGGTGACTTCTCCTGTGTTCTCATAGTTTTTGATATGTACTTGTATTCTATACCATTATGTGGTAATATTTAACTACATCTCCATATCCCCAGTAAAATCATCTAGTTTTGATGCTGCCACATAATGTGCATACATGATAAATGAAGATATACAGTTTTTGTACCAGCATTTAGTGAAGGAACAGAGGTTTTTATTTACTTGCTTTTTTTTTTTCTTTTACATACTCAGATTCTTATTGCTTAGCTTATTTTGTCCCTTGGAAGCTTTTATAATATGTAATCTGTTACAGATTTCTGTGTTTTTGCAGAAGTTCTGTACTACTGGGTTCATTTATATTTCAGTAAATAAATACACAATGTAGAAAAACATAGTGTGTTCAAAGTACTGCCTTAGCCATAAAGGATATGTAGATGGAAAGATCTGATGTTGCACAGAGGCACAGAAATGTGAAACACCAAGGTGGGCTCAGGGAAACGGGGTGCCTGGGCACCGCTGGAGCATGTTGTGGAGAGAGAGAGGTTGTTATGGGGTGGCCATGCAGGACCTCTGTGCTGTGCTGGTGATAAGGGATAGTTCGAGGCTTTTATAGGGTTAACTTTAGGTTATCAAGGAAACTTATCAAATACTTCTCTACCATTGTAGATAGCTGAACTCTATAGTAATTAGGAATGATTTACTGTATTACTATTCTTTCCCCCAGCAGAGTGCTTCATTTTCATAATTTTTGAAACTAGCATTTCTAGACCGTAGTTTGGTGCAGATACTGATGTACTAATGGGGCTGTCTAGAGAAAGGAAGGATTTGGTGGCAGATGCACTCAACTAATCTGGATTAGAACAAATTTCTCAGGTTAGAATTTGGCACTCTAGTCATTTTTCAACATAGTAGATGGTTGCAAAGGTTTTCTTTGTATTTAGTAATTTTCAACCAGAATAGAGAATGAAATATCTTTGCATGATATTAGAATTTGGTACTAATACCATAAATGACATTGTACTTAATGGCACTGTTAGTGAGAATGAGACATTTGATGATATTTTATAATCTGCAGATTGTTATTTTGCAATGTTAAATGCTATTCTGAAACCTTTTTCTCCCTTTTTTCTGTAGGGCTTCATTTGTCCCCAGTGTATGAAATCCCTTGGATCTGCTGATGAACTTTTCAAACACTATGAAGCAGTCCACGACACTGGCAATGATTCCAGTCAAGGAGGAGAGGCTCATCTCACTCTGAAGCGGTACAGTATACAGTGTGATGATTTTAAGTGTGGTGTTGTTGTGTTATGTGCTGTCACTGCTTAGTCATGATTCACCAGTTTATGAGAATGGCAACATTTTTATATTATTTAATTTAAATATGTCCTCCCTTTTCATTAAAACCTATTCAGTCCTTGATTGGCCACTGTCTACACCAGCCTCTACAACTTGGAACAGAGGTTATGTTTTTAATGAAGAATGTGAGTTAGCAAAAGAATGTTACCTAATGTTTGACATATTCTGCCTGATAACACTTTGCAAACTTTGATCATTTTATAGTAAGTTGTTAAAATCATGATTTAGCCTAGAAATAAAATTTAATTTTTTAATTTAAAGTTTTAAAAATTCCATTTATAATCACCAGTATAGTAATCAGCACACATATGTATTGTGCTTCTTGGTAATTTAGCCCTTTAGAGAACTAAAATTAAACTAAAACATAACTACCTATAAAAGCATTCAACAATATAGTTTTGCTTTTCTTTTGCTATTGAAGAGGACTCTTTTACCCCCACTAATGGGATAAAAGCTTGATTTCGTTTACTTGTAAAAACTTCTTTCACTCTTTCCTTAAAAAAACAAACAACTTCTTGGTTGATTAATCTGCTGTAGCATAAAGAATACCGCATACAGGGAAAGTATGATAATGATATAACTGTGGGTGATGGATAATGCAGAACTGTAAAATATGGTTGTTTTTATTAAAATATGTGGGAGAGCCAGTGCTTTTCGGAAGAATGACACTTCATTTTTAACATGACTATTAATAAGCTTTGGTATTTTTATGTCTGAGTTAATGATTTTGGCTACTATTCTTACATCTTTTGTTAGGAATTGATTCAATTAATTGATATTAAATCACATTATAAATGTTTTTATATTTAATATCCATTTAACAGAGTTGCTTTTTCAGCTTTGCTTTTTCATCTGTGGATTGGACCATGTCCTGTATTTGAACTTTCAACATAAAAACACCACAGTTGTCCTTGTCCTGTTTACTTTCTTCATGTAGTTTTTGACTCACTAAAGCCTGTCTTCTGCCCTGACCTTCTCCTGAAATTGCTCCTTCAAAGACCATCAGGAATCCGGATTATTTTCAGTTCTTATCTTACTTGATAGCTGGTTTGGAGACCTATTACTGTCTAACAATCCTCCTGAAGCATATAGTGGTTTATGACTGTTATTACTTCTTTTATTTTTTCTTTTTTGGGTTGGAGTCTTACTCTGTCTCCTAGGCTGGAGTGCTGTGGCACAATCACAGCCATCAGTCTCAACCTGTTGGGCTCAGGTGATCCTTCTGCCTCAGCCTTCCAAGCAGCTAGAACTACAGACACATGCCACCACACCCGGCTAATTTTTTGATTTATTGTAGAGAAAAGGTCTCACCAAGTTGCCCAGACTGGTCTTGAACCCCTGGGCTCAGGCAGCCCTCTCACCTCAGCCTCCCAAAGTGCTGAGATTACAGGCGTGAGCCACTGCGCCCAGCCCATATTACTTCTAATGGTTATTCACGCTATTAGACTGGGTGACCAAATGGTTCTTCTGCTTTAAGTAAGGTTGACTTCTCCTCTTCCTCTTCTTCCTTCTCTTCCTTCTTCCTCCTTTTCCTCCTTCTTCCTTCTCCTTCCCCTCTTCTTTCCCTCTCCTCCCCTCTTCTTTGTTTTTTTTTCCCCTAGGTCTCACTCTTTTCCAGACTGGAGTGCAGTGTAACAGTCATGGCTCACCAAAGCTTTGACCTCCTAGGCTCAGGTGATCCTCCAGTTTCAGCCTCCTGAATGAATAACTGGGACTATAGGCATGCACCACCACACCCAGCTACTTTTTTTGGAGAGATGATGTCTCACTTTGTTGCCCAGGCTGTTCTTGAACTCTTGGGCTCAAGTGATCCTCTCACCTTGGCAACCCAAAGTGCTGGGATTGCAGATATGAGCCACCACGTCTGGAGCTGCCAGACTTCTTTAGGCCTGATTCAAAAGTGTCAGAGCATCACTTCTGTTACATTCTGCTGGTTAAGGTAGTCACAGTGCCAGCTTAGATTCAAGAGGCCTGGAAGTAAACTTTATCTTGCAGCGGAACGGTGGGTTTGTACATAGGAAGGGAAGCACTTGATGGCAGTCATCCTGAAGACTGTCTGTAACAATCTATGCAGAACTGGACACTGCTAACTCTTTTCTGATCTTCTGAAACAACATATTGTGATCTGTTTTTCTTATTCTGTTTGGCGTGTTGCTCTTCCTCCATATAACTTACCTTGGGTCATATTTGCATCCATAACTTTCTCCTAAACTATGTCTCCAGTCTAGAATTATTTTCCAAATTGCCTACTGGGCATCTTCCCTTAGATGTTCCAAAGGTATCTCATCTCTGACATTGGGAAAGCAGAGCTCATGTAATTTCCTGCTCAGCCTACTTCTTGTCTGCTGCCACTTCTGAAGAGTAGCAGCGTTGCATGGCCATGACTCTCCTGAAGCCAGAAAGTGAGGTGTGCTCATTTGTGCATATCGGCTCCTGCACCCCGTCTGTTCCAGCGCAAGTTTTAGTCAGTTATGTTTCTTTAACAGCTGACATTCTTTTCCATTGTGCACTGCTGAAGCCTGCATTAGACCTTATCGTGTCTCACTCAGAAACGCTCTTTAGTGTCTATGGTTGGCTCTCTGTCTTCAATCTTGCCTCTTCCAGTGAGTTCTCCATATTGCTGCCAGAATAAAAGTCTTAGAATGCAAATTTGATTGCTGTTTCTCTGAATAATCAATTTTGCTGGTTTCTCATAGCTTATATTTCCACTTTTATCTTGTATTGTGTCTCTTCTTTCTATCTTCCCGTCCCCTTCCAGTTTCTTAAGATTACATTTTACACCTCTGTAACACATTGAATCACATGACTGTGGGCAGCATATGTCTCTTAGATCAAAAATTCACATGACTTGGGTGGGTCATTAACCTTTTTGCTTTAAAATTCTCTGTTCATCAGCATACGTATGAATTCCATTACATCAGTCAAGTACCAGAAACCTGATGTGTTAATGGTTTTTATATGACTAGATTTTTAAATATACAAGGAGGACTACAAAGAACCCTGAATTACCTTTTGGAGGGTGGGCCCCTTGCAGTACAGGTTCCCCTGCCAGGTAAGTGTTCTAGGAAACCATCGGCATCAGTTTACTACTAGTGTTGTTGTCAAAGACTGCATTCGACTTCAGTGAAGTTTTTTTTGAGATTCTTTTAGTGTGGTTTGTCTACTGTGTCCATGTACATATAAACAAATATAAAAATACTTGTAATAACATAAAAGGTAGCAATTCTACGTTCTACATTGGGTGATTTATGAGTATACCTGTCCATACCATGCTGAGTGTTCAGCAGTTTTTCACCAAAAATGGCATGACCCCTCTCTCCGTCTTCCCTATTTGCCTGATCTTGCTCTGAGTGGTTTTTTTTTGTTTGTTCCCTGAATGAAAAAAGTCCTCAAAGAGAAACGTTTTGCCAGCACGAAAGAGGTGAAACAAAAAACAGCAGAAACACTAAAAGGCATCAAAATTGATGAGTTCAAAAACTGTTTTGAGCAATGGCAAAAGCATCTTGATAGGTATATTGCATCAAATGGAGAGTACTTTGAAGGTGACTGAAATTTAAACATGTAAGAATAAATATACAATTTTTTAATAAATAAATTCTGGGTATTTTTTGGGTTCCCCTTATATATGTAGATGGTAGGAGGTATATACATGTACCAAATTCAAATGGCTCAAAAAGCTTTAAATTTGAGCCATTGAGTCAAAAGTGAGCCCTTGACACCCTTTTTCCTAGTTTCTTACTTTTCCCTATCAATTTCTTGTGTATTCTTCTAGAGATAGTCTATGCACCTATACACATATGCTTGTGTCCATGTACATATAAACAAATATATAAATACTTGTAATAACATAAAAGGTAGCAATTCTACATTGTTCAATACCTTTTGTTTCTCAATATCTTATAGATTCTTTTATACCATTGTAGATAAAGCTATCTCATTCTTTTTGTGCGTGTGTGTGTCAGAATCTCATTCTGTTGCCAGGCTGGAGTGCATTGGCACACTCACGGTCACCACAGCCTTGACCTGCTGGGGTCAGGCGATCTGTAACTGGAACTACAGGCACGTAACACCACGCCCGGCTAATTTTTTGATATATCGTAGAGATGAGGTCTCGTCAAGTTGCCCAGGATAGTCTTGAACACATGGGCTCAGGCGGTCCTCTCGCCTCAGTCTCCCAAAATCCTGGGTTTATAGGTGTGAGCCACCGTGCCTGGCCTTATCTCATTCTTTTTAATGATAGCATGGAAATTCATCATTCTCTTGTTGTTGACTATTATGATGTTTCCAGTGTTTTGCAATTATATATGGCATGGCATCGTATATATCCTTGTGACGATATCATTTGTACATTTTTTAGTATACATATAAGATCAATTTCAATCCAACAAGGGAAGACACATTCCTGACATCCAGAATAATAATTCTCAATGTGTTTTCTCATTAACTCTCTTCTGTGACAGGGCCTGGAGTGGTCAACTCATATTGTCATTCTGACTCTTAGTTGAGGGAAGCAGAGAGGGAGAAGGTTCTCAGATAAGGAAAGAGCAGGAGTGACTCAAGGAACAGAAAGAAATCAGTGTTGCTGGAGCTAATGAAAGGGTGAGAGGCAAGGCAGAGACTAGAGGATGCAGATTTTGTAGTCCTTGTTAACAAGTTCAGATTGTATGCTAAATGCAGTTGGAAGCCATTGATGCTTGTTAGAAAGTGAACGGGAGACATTTGGCTTCTGGCTCAGGCACTTGACAGTCAGTTATAGGATTATGTCTATGAGAAAATGGTTTTCCATTTATAGGCCATGGGCTTTAAGGAGTAAAATTGTTTTTCTAAGTGCTTTATTTATGTGCCATTATGCATAAAGTCTTCAATGGTTTATTTTTATTTTTTTTAGGAATTGAGAGAACTATAATATTAATCTATAGCTGCTAGCCATGATGTGTCAAGAGATCAGGTTGTTAATTCAAGGACATTAACAGTTGACTCCTTTTTCCTCTCATATGTGTTTAGAGATGATATAACGCTGCTCAGACAAGAGGTCCAAGACCTACAGGCTTCGCTTAAGGTAAGAATAACAATGATTATACTTATTTATTTTCATTGTTTTAGACGATATATCTTTTAAAGTTTGTTAATTAAAAATTTTTTTTTCCTTAGGAGGAAAAATGGTACTCAGAAGAATTAAAGAAAGAATTAGAGAAATACCAAGGGCTACAGCAGCAAGTAATTGCTTTTAAATACTTATATAGCACGTTTGTTATTTGTTTATTTTTATTACTGAAAATTAACCTTAATATCTTTTTGTAAGCAGTTGGTCTGATATCAATAATTTCTCACTTGTTCCCCTGTGTTTAATAACCTACAGTGTCCACTCTTTGTCATTCTAGTGAATGCATACCAAGTGTATGGGAAGTGAAGATTTACCCTTTTAAAGGTACCCCATTAGGGATCAGTTTCCTATGGACTTTTTTTTTGTACTGGGCTATATTCTAATTTTTTGTTGATAAACCTATATGGTTAAAAAATATAAGTTCAAACAGCAGTGACTCTCTTCAAAGCATTTGTATTTTGTGACCAACTGGAAATGACAGAATGTCTATTGGTAGGTAAAGAAATATTAGCTATTTGTAATTTATGTTAGTGAAGATTGTTTGAAACTGAGAAACCTGTTCTATTAACAATGTTAGGTTGTAAAAAAACTGAATAAAAATGTGTATGTGTACACATGTATGTGTGTGCATACACATATGTGCTGTACAACTTTCCATACAAATAATACCTAGAGGAAAAAAAAAAAAACCAGAAGAAAATCACTAGTATCAGCAGTGGTCATCTCTGAGTGGGATTCTTTCACGATCTTAGATTCCATTTAGTTTAATGAATTCTCCAGTTAAATGCTTTAACCAGTTATGATTTTGATGCTGAAATCATGTTGACTTTATGTTGAGATTGTAGGAAGAATCAAAGAATAAGGAATTTTACCAACTCCGTATGGAGCCATTTTTTAGATTCCCTTCAGCATAGTTCTGATATGTAATTAGGGAGCGATTCCTCTGCACATTCTCTTACTGCATTGTGACTTTCAGTCAGTCCTTTTTGCTTTTTAGTCTTTGTACCAAGAATTGTCATTTGGACTAGAAAAGACAAAAACAGATAAATGAATAGTATCAGTCTTATTACCACATAACTTCTCTAATTGGGGATTCTGTTAACATTAAATAAGTTTTCAGTAAGCTAAAATAGTGTTCATTTACTCATGTTTTCCATTCATACCAGGAATAGTTAATCAGACATGGACTGTACTCTTTTCTGTACTTGAAAGGAAAGAGGAAATTGTCTACTACATTTGAGAGGAGTATTTCACATTTAATAAGTTTAAGTAAATGCTCCACAGTGCAAGGTGTAATTACCTTGGCAGGAAATTTACCTTTGGGGAAAACTGTATTTTAAATGTTAATGATTCTTAAAAATCAATACGTGTAAGTCCAATGTATAGGGAAATAAAAAGGTACACATATGAAATGCCTTATTAAACACTTTCCCATATGCATAATTCTTTAAAATTAAAAGAAAAATCAAGGTAGTATATTATTTTGTTTCTAATGTATGTGATACATTAAGACTTATGGAATATATTCTTTATTTCTGCTTCTTTTAAAGTTGATCGATGACCCTGAATTTAAAAACTATACTTTTAAAGCCAATTTTTTTTTAGTAGTGGCAGCTTGATGGCATGTTTAAACATATGCAAACATTAAAATATTATAGGTGGCTTGCTTGATTGCAAGTATGACTTCATGAACCACATGGTCTGTTGCCATACAAAGAGAAGTACTTTTCTTAGTCTCACAGTGCTTCTGGGGGGGTGGGGCATAACATGAGCATCTCTCACAGGGGTTTCCACTATGGTAGATGAGGTGCGTTTACCACAGAGTGAGTGAGGCCTGTGGTTACTGAAGTCCAGTTGCTTGATGAGGGTGGAAGCAGGCCTTTGTGGAAAGCAGTCTCATTAAAGTTTGAGGTGTCCCTTCTTTGTGTATGTCTTCTCTGGAGTGATAGCATCTCTGTGATGAGAGCCCTAGAAGCGTTGCAGGTGCTGGTGGTGAGACTTAAAGCTCAGAGGCCAGCTGGAGTGGTCCTGCTGCAGGCTGAGCTGTCAGTCATGGAGAAGCCCCTTGGCAGTGCTGCTGCAGCTTCGGCTTTCCAGGTGTCTGTCAAGCTCTTAAGTGTCTGTGTATTTTGAAGTTCAGTAGTTGAGATTAGTAGCTCATATACAAGAGGGGACCCAAAAAACTGGAATTTATTTATAAAAAATTGTGTATTTATTCATACATGTTTACACTTCAATCACCTTCACAGTACTCTCCATTGGATGCAATACACCTATCGAGATGCTTTTTCCACTGCTCAAAACAGTTTTTGAACTTGTCCATTTTGATGGCTTTTGGTGCTTATGCCGTTTTTATTTCACTTCATCCACATGGGCAAACGTTTTCCTTTGAGAACCTTTCTCATTTGAGGAAACAAAAAATTGCTTGGGCAAGATTGGGTGAGTAGGGAGGGTAGGGCACAGGGTCATGCTGTTTTTGGTCAAAAACTGCTGAACACTAAGTGCGGTGTGGGCAGGTGCATTACAGTGGAAGAACCAGTCACCTGTTTGTCATAATTTGATATGTTTCTTCTGCAAATCGTGATATATAACCTCAAAACTTCAGATAAGAACTTTGGTTGTCCACTTGATCCAGAAGAACAAATTCCAAGTGTACTACCTGGGGCCCTCCCTCCAAAAGATAATTCTGGGTTTTTTTGGGTCCCTCTTTGTACAGGGTATGATAAGGTCTGATGTAGCATTATCGATGAGATGGGATGTTCACTCTAAGTTCTCACCTGTAGGTTTGAACATCACATGCTTGACGGGAGGGTAACACCTCAAGTTCTTCTTACAGCCAAATAGTTATTGTCTACTTAGCAAGCTATGTTAAGTGTTTAGAATCATTTCAAAGCTACGTAGCAGTAGGATTGATTCTCACCTGCTGGCTTAAGTATTTATTTTAGAACCTATATTAATCACTATAATAATTTGTCCATTTATTTAACTTATTACTGAATTCATATAATTTAAGATGTCTATTATAAGACTCATAATAATTTCATATATATTGGTGCCCCAAAAAGTCTGTTTTAGAACTGAAGTTAGATCATTATACTCTTCAGCCTATGGGTCTCTTGAAGATCTGAAAGAATGGGAACTACTGAATTCTAATTTTTGCCAAAATCATGCTACTTTCCTGACAATGTGACTTTCAGAGATTTTTCACATTGGCAGTTGTGACAGTTTTATATTTTTCTTTTAATGCATTTATTTATGTCTTTTGTTTTTATTGAGGAGGCCAAACCTGATGGCGTGATGACTGATTCATCAGCAGGTAACTTTACTTAAAGTAAAGTTTATCTTTTTTTTCTTTCTCATTCTTTTTTTTTTTTCTCCTTTTCTTTGATGCCTGTTAAATGAATTTTGTTTTGTGGTTATACTTTATGGCTCTTAAACCGTGAAGATAATGGTTGTATTCTGGGTTCAGAGAGTTCATAATTTAGTAAGTTAATTGAAATTTTAGTTTTTTTTTTAGTTCGTTATATTCTGAAATGAGAAATAAACTTCTGGAATATTGTTTTTAACCATTTCTAATTTATCTTACTTTGTGACTGATTTTTATTAGAGAAGAAGTATATGTTCCTATAATCAGTTGATGGATACAGGAAAAAATTTGCAAAATGTGAAGTAAAAATATCTTGCTTTATATGTTTGTAAGTTATCATTTGTGCCTTAAATAGATCAGACATGCTTAATTCTTGAAATGTGAAAATACGTGTAATTGGATAATAGTCATATTGATTGTCTTTCCTACTATAATGCTTATGATAAAAATAATAACAGTTTAGCATTGTAATTAGCATCATATTTGAATAGCTGCTACATTTTTTGTAGAACTGCAGTCTTTGGAACAACAATTAGAAGAAGCCCAAACAGAAAATTTTAATATTAAGCAAATGAAAGATTTATTTGAGCAGAAAGCAGCCCAACTTGCTACTGAAATTGCAGGTAAATGGAGTCAAAATTTTTTAGTCAGTAAGTCAGTCTCATTATATTTTTTCCATTAGATACCCTGGAAATAAACATAGTACTTTAGAGTGATAAAGTGTTTGTATAGACTTTGATTGATGGAATTTAATGATATTAGAGTTGCTTTGAAAATTTTGTTTGTCCTCCTGTTTCTTCCTTGAAAGGACTTGTTTTTCTCTAGATTTCTCTTGAAATTTAGAGCAAATAAATTTTCTTTTGTGGTAAGCTTAAAGATTTAAAATGTTATTTTAAAGAAATGAATGGAATAATATAGATTTAACACTTGGCCATGCTGTCAGTTGCATTTTTTTTAACCATTACAGTCTTTTAGTTAAAATATCGTATGTGATTAAGAATACATTGAAGTGTTCATTAGTAACTTAGTGTTGGATGGAATTATGGAGGCAGGAACATTTTATTATTTTTAAGCTCACTTAATGTAACTAGAGATATACATTTACTGTATATATTTATGGTTACCTAAGGAATGTGAATTAAAGCTAGGATGGTAACGCAGAGTAGTACACTGCCCTCTTGAGTGAATGTCACGAAACGAATGTTCATTTAATTGTCTTTAATTAGATATAAAGTCAAAATATGATGAAGAAAGGAGTCTTCGAGAAGCTGCTGACCAAAAAGTGACACATCTGATGGAAGAGTTAAACAGAGAGGTGGCTGTGATTCAAGATCTGAAGACTGAGCTGGTAATGTAGGAACCATGTATTGGGATGTGCTTTTATATCTTTCTAAATTAAAAATGGAGTAGTACTCTGAAGAAAATTGTAAAAAATATAGTTCAAGTAAAATGGAGCAAATAAAAAAATTTCCTTCTTCTACCACCTACATACATATATATTATATATTATTTTTAAATGAAAATGGAATGTTATGATCCATAACTTACAACCGTAATTTTTTTTTCCATATAAATATCATCTGTCATTTTAGTATTTTTCATGTCTGCATCTCTGATTCTGATCTTCCTTTGCACTTTAGTTTTTTTAGTCCATCTGCCTTTAGGATACTTGCGAATGAATTTCTAGTTTTCATTTCAAATTCAACAAGTGTAAATCAGAGCCATCATCTTTCCTCCCTGACTGTGTTTTTGTCACTTGTACTATACATCTATATTGCGCTCGGGTGGCCTCACAACCTGGAGCTGCCCTCGCCTTTCTTTCCTTTATGCACACTTGATAAGTACATGAATAAATAAGTCAACTACATCCAACTAACCCTGATCATGCTTACATCTGCTCTTAAATTTTTATTACCAGTTTGCTAGGATATAAAAAGAAGGAATGCAGCACTTACCAAGTCATTGTTAAGGCCAGTGGATGTAGTTTGTGATGGAAAGGAAAGCAAATGAGGCACTAAAGATAACTGTGAAATTGCTGAATTGCACCAGAGTGAAATACTGTTAAATATAAGATAGAACGTGTGTGTGTGGGGATTATAGGGGAAGATAGTGGGGTTCAATGTTTGGAGTCCAAAACTTAATTTAAAGACTGTTTTCATTTTGATTCCTTTGTAGTGAAACTCTCTAACAGCATATATTATTTTGGTTTTTTTGATGGTCATTTTTAATTGAAAATGTGTTGCTTCACAGCTACAGAGACCTGGTATAGAAGATGTTGCTGTGCTGAAAAAAGAACTAGTCCAAGTTCAGACATTAATGGATAACATGACCTTGGAACGTGAGAAAGAATCTGAAAAACTCAAAGATGAGTGCAAAAAGTTACAAGCAGAGTATGCTAATTCAGAGGTAATGAAGTTCAGTGTACTTAGATGTGATTGATAGTAGCTTGTACAGTGCATACTGTTGTGTGAAGTCAGAATTTGACAGTTTTCTGAGTTTCCAACAATATTTGCCTTTTATTTGATCTGAGTAATACTTGTTTATGGTCAATATGATCTGATAGTCAGTGTTTTACTTTTGCTTTTTAAAGCTAGATGTTTGGAGAGGAATGTTTGAATAAAAGATTATTCTATTCAATAAATGGTATATATTGAGGAGAGATGACTTTTAGGGTTAGGTTTATTCAAGGCCAGTTGATAAATGGTAGAAGTAAAGGAAGAATGATATCCTTTTCTACAATTATATTATCAATGTTGTTTAGAAAAAATATTTTTAAAAAACTTCTGTTGTAAAAAGCTTATTTTTGGTTGATAGATGTTGAATATCTGTATGGAAGGAGTCTCGGAAGGATCTAGTCTGTCATTCCATTCAGGACTTCCCTTTGTAGCAGCCCTGATAAGTGACCTGCAACCCCGCCCAGGGGTTGTGGGCTGTGCGTATTAATGCCTTCGTCAGTTATTCTGTTGAGTTGATATTTGTTTCCCTATATTGCACATGCATGGTTCTGTTTCTTTCCTTAGGAATTACACAGAATAAATTGTTCCTCTTTCCACATTAGATATTTGAAGATGATTCGTATTCACTCTGAGCTTTTTCTGTTCCAGGATAAACATTGTCAGTTCCTTCTACCATTTCTCATATGACTTGACTTTGGCCTCTAAATCCCTTATATAATTATGTTAGCATGTGACCAGCTCTAAGATATGCATGTGACAAGCTCTAAGATGCATGATAAATATATTTGCTTAAGAATGCTAGTTGTTTTTAATGTGGAGTAGGAGATATTTTATTATGACTACTATTATTCGCAATCTTTAAGCTTCCTTATGTGAAGTGGACTGCTGTTTTATATTTTCAGTTAAAGTTACAGTGCTCTTTCAGTGTGCAACTCTTAGAGAGTATTAGCTGGTGATTTCAAATATGCTCTATTCACAAATAGTAATGTGTCAGCAAGCTGTGGGGTGTAGATAGTCCAGCTAACCCTTGTCTAATTCCTTCTTCATTTTCCTTCTCCTGTTACCTTCCCGATGCAGGGGTGGGGGATGGTGAAAGTTTATGGCTACAGCTCAAGTGGGCATGTGAGGTCCTGAGGTGCTTAACACTTCACCCTGTGCTAATGAACTGTAGATGCAGATTTTCCCAGAGTGGCACGTTGTAGCCAAATAACACTTAATCCACAATTTTTCAGACATTTTCAGGGATTTTATGAACTTACTGAAGCCAATTAAAGGCTCCTGTTCTAGTGGCATTACTAATTAGCAAAAGGCAGTGATTATAAGAACAAATGTGTACTCAAGGAAAGGCCTAGTCAAGCAGTCTCATGAGAGAAAGTTTCATTCAGATGTTAAAGGAGAGACCCTTGAACCTGGTGGATCCCTTGTCAGCCTTCCTGAATTTGGAAAGGGGTTTCTTTTTCTTTTCTTTTTTTTATTTCAAGATATTTTATTTTTAAAACAGGTCACAACACCAAGCTTTTGGCCCATTCTGCCACTGTACAAGCTACAAATGCTTGCTCTGCAGCTGAGGGACACTCTGTAGTAGCATGTCTGAAAAGTGAATAAAAATCCATATAAAACAAATAATCAAATAGTTTCCATAGGAACACAGATAAGTGTGACCCCATCTCCTAGTCTTCCATATTGCTGCATCTGCACCAACCCTACTGTTACAAAGGTGATGGCCTTGATCGGATTGTAGAGCACTGTGACCTGCCCGAAATGCCTGTGGGCGATTGGATGATCTTTGGAAAGGGGTTTCTTTATTTCAGTAAGAACTCATTTGAGTCGATTTGTGTGCCTATTGGTTTTCTCAGGTTAAAAACAAATCATGGGTAACCCCCTGGGTCCCCTCCCGCTATGGGGGCTTTTCTGTCCTCTCAAAAAATCCTGCTTAAAAACAAACCAAACCAAACCAAATTACACTCTTTTGATTAAAAAATTTCTTTCAATACTATTTGAAATTTTAAATAAATATTTTATGGTGACTAAAAGTAATGGCAGTTTTAAGATATATATATATATTATTTTGGGGTTTTTTTTTAATTGAAGTCTCACTCTGTCACCTAGGCTGGAGTGCAGTGGCATGCTCATGGCCAAACTGCTGGGCTCAGGCAATCCTTACACCTCAGCCTTCCAAGTAGCTGGAAATATAGGCATGAGCTGTCATGCCTGGCTAATTTTTCTAGATTTATTGTAGAGATGAGGTCTCATCAAGTTGCCCAGGCTGGGCTAGAACCCTTGGACTCAGGCAGTCCTCTCACCTTAGCCTCCCAAAGTGCTGGAATTATAGACGTGAGCCACTATTCCCAGCCAGATAAATGTATTTTTAAGTGCAGGGTTTTCTGACTTTTTTGTTGAGAGTTCTGTAGTTACACATATACTATTTATTTAATATTTGTATATAAATAAATAGGATATTAACAAGGAAAATTAATTTATACACTTACTTGCATTTAAAAAATATGGGTGAGAAAATAATATAACTTGCTAATAGAAAAACATTTCTAAGTAATATTTTATGTAAGAATTACTCTAGGTTTAATTTGGAGGGTTTTTATAAATTATATTTTTATTATTGTAGATTCAAATATCTATAATGAGAAAAGGTCATTTAAGATGAAAAAACTCTGGCGAGCTATAGAAGATTGGGAGTGAAAGAATTTTGTGTTTTCCTCCATTGTCCTCCTGTGAGCAGGGCTAATGGTAGGAAACAATGTTTGTTTGCTTTTTTTCTAGGAAAGATGCTTCCAAGAAAAAAGTAAATGGCTTAGAAATCAGTTCTTCACATCTTAACCTCATTCAAGTTTTCATAAAAATTTATCTTTTCAAGTATTTTGAAATAAATTTAGGAAGGGATTTATTTTTGCTGAGCAATTGAATAGGTGATTTAATATTTAATCAATAGTTGTGTAGTGATGAGTGAAACCTCAGGCTATGTTAAAATATTTTGAATAACTTTAGGAAGTGATAGCGTAAAAATCTGACTTTTAGGGGTTTTGGATACTGTGTGAGGCACTTAAAATATGTGACCTCATTTGTTTCTTACTACCCTGTAAGTTATATACTAAGTATGTTTTACATATGAGGAATCTGAGGCTCCATGAGGTTAGGTAGCTTGTTCAAGGTCACATACCCAATGTAAGAGCTGGGGCTTGAACCCAGGTCTTACACAAAGCCTGTGTTTCTCCTTCTGTATCATGCTGTCTCCTGTCTTAGGTCATCTGATGATTGCCTTTTAAGTCAATTTGTGTTATAAATTTTTCCTTAGTACTTCTTGTAATTACTTTTTTAATGCTGCCATATTTATTACATGTAATATTTGCATTGGGTAATAGCTTAAAATATTTTTGAGTTGTGTCATACCATTTTCATATGAAAAAATACTGTCTAATTACTTCATCTCATTTGTTTATAACTCCATTTGTTTTTTAACTTCTGCTTGCTCTGAATATATGGCATGTATTTGTTAATTTATTAAAATTCAGTTCTATTTATTCTCAGTTAAGCATGTTAGTGAATATTACACTTAAATAATTTGCTAGAGAATTTTTATTAGAGGTGTTGCTTTTACCAAAGCTAAATACTGGCATCAGAAACAAAACACATAAAAAGGAATTAAAGGAGCTAAAAACATATTTTAAAATTTCAGATAAACAATTATTTCAAATAGATGATTTACTTGACTGGTCTTTCTAGTTGGTGCTAAAGGTATATAATCTGGTGTACATTACTAAATATGTGCTTATGGTTATTATTTTCATTACTATTCATTGATTTTTTTTTGGCCTAGATATTTTTGAAGGCCTGTAGAAAATATCTTATTCTAAAGCATTTGAAAGTACTCTGTAAATGATTGGCTTTTTTATAGATTGGAGATTAAGGATTTAAATAAGGTTAAACAGTAATATTTATAAAAATCGACATTATTGAAATTATCAAAGCTGTAATCAACTTATGTTTGGTGTAGTCTTTTCTGGAAATGATTTTTAAAGAGTTGAATTTGTATTCCAAATAAACTCATTTAAATCCCAGTTCTAAAAATGTTTCCATAGGTATGGAATAAGTATAATTGCATCCATGCATAGTGATTAAAGAAGGCACCTAAATATCTTTTGAAGTATGCTAACTTATGTGACTGGATTTGTTGGTGTGTTTGGACATGTTTATTATGTGCTCAATGTGTGTTTTTGTCAGTCTTTCCTTCCACCTTTCATCCATCATTTTGTTATTTTTTTCTGCTTTCTAATGGAGATGCTTAAACTTGAGGTAATGTGTTTTTGGAAGGCTTTTTAATATTAATCATACCCTTAATATAATACCTTCAGTTGTCATATGGCAATTTTGTGTTTCAAGGCAAGCTTAGAGCTTCAAAGAAATGTTCATTTTTGTTTTCTTAATCATGCATATTTTCAGCTGTCTTTAAATGATTATTTACTAATAGTCACAGAATTTTGAAACAATAATTCTGATTCTAATATCAAATGTTTACTTGGAATATTGTTCCTTAATTATTTTGTAATTTAAAGTTTTTTAGTAAAAATTTAATATCAAATTGAATAACATTTCAAAAAATTAAGGCAATACAAACTATTTTAATAGGCTAATATATTATTTCCTTGGAAATAAATACCTAGGAACTCCTTGGCAGTATAATTACTTATTCCTTTACAAGATGTTTTTTGCCTACTAAGTGTGAGACTATTTTAGGTGTGGAGATTACAACACTGAGTAACAGAGTGCCTGCTCTCGTAAGGCTTAGATTCCTTTGAGGACTTTGAAAGATAAGCTGTGTAGGTCCACCAAATCGTGATAGAAAGTCAGGTGAGAATAAGTGCCATGAAGGAGAAGAATAAAGCAGGGCATGGGCAGCTGTGGACCTGAGAGTAGCATAGAACAGCTTTAGGTAGGATAGGCGAGTGGATCTCAGGAGGCGTGTGAGGAGGATGGAGTGAGCAGGGGTTAGAGCACAGCCAGGAACCAGGATTCTCAGGTCATGAGAGTGCTGAGGCCCATGACACGAGGGAGTGTGACTGGTAAAGGAGAGGCAGCGTGGGCAAGCAGGAATCTTACCTGTAGTGATATCCAAGGAGGAAATGTAGTTTTTTTTCCCTTTGAAATTGTTGTCTTTCTTTAGTCTTGTAAATGTGCTTCCCAAATTTAAGCATAATATGCAATCACTGTAAAAGATTGAAATGATCCATGACTTGCAGCGAAGAGAGCGATCTTTCTGAAGCTCATGTTCCTCCCCTGCCTTATAACCAAAGTCTATCCTTTGGTGGGTCCTTACGTAAATGTTACATCCTTGTGTTTATCTTTATAAGAATTTTAGTTTTCAAAATATCCAAATTTAGTGTACAAAATATAAATGATGCATATGACGTTCAGTTTTTTAGGTGTTAGTTTTATAAAATCATTTATAAAAATGCATCTAAAAGTTATAAAATAAGACAAGGCATTTTTGGAGTCTATTTTTTTTACATGTTCCCTGTTTCATTTTTTCCTACATGTTGGAATTTATCAACAAGGTAGACACTGGCTGGGTATTGCATTTGGCCTACTACATGTTCTGTATGAAAGCATAATATTTTGATGAAATATGCACATAATTTACATTTTACTATATACTCTTATTGATATTTATTATGTTCCAGAAACCTGTGTAAAATCCTTTGGTAAGATATTTACAAGTAGGGATTTAAAGGTGACAGTTTGTTTTCTTTTGTGGCAAGTTGGCCTTTGTGCTGTATGGTTAAAACAGAGTAACTTAAAATAGTCAAATTGTTTCTAGCGTTTCTATTACATCCATAATCCTACTAACAAAATGATCCTAAGATTCACAGTTGTTAGAAATAGTAATTTGAAATACAAACTCCCAAAACTTGTATCCATTTCAAGGTTATGTGATCCATTTAAGACAGATGGTATCATACCCAGGTGAATTAAAAAATGATGGTATTATACCCAGGTCCAAGGATTATGATTAAGGGTATGCCTTGAGTTGAATCTCCTTGAAAAATGCATGAATATTGAAATGTTTTCTTCTTTGAAGTATATTAAGATTAAATATGCCTCAATATACCAATTGTTACATAAGATATTGAAACACCCTGAATAAAGTGTAGCTATAAAGTGATGTTACATATTGCCTTTCATGTAGCAGAATTAGTGCATTTAAAATGAATGTTTTCTTTAAATGATCAGGTAATGTATGTATCTCAGACATGCTCCATTCCTAAGAACATTTTTGAAACTTATTTTAATTGACTTTAGACAGTTTGGAACACATGAGTTTTAATTTGTGGTTATTAAAATAAAACATGCGTAAGTGCTTGATCATTCAATTTAATCACTTACCTTGTGATTATTAAAATATAATAGGCCCAAGTTATTAAAATAAACTAAGCCTAAGTGTTTGATCTTTCAGTTCAGTCACACCTTGTTTACAAACTTTATACTTCCAAAACTTAAAGCTAATTTTTTGATTTTTTATTGTACAGACGAGGTCTCGCCAAGTTGCCCAGGCTGGTCGCGAACCCATGGGCTCAGGCAGTCCTCTTAACTTTCATCTCCTGAAGTCCTGGGATTACAGGTGTGGGCCACTGTGCCTGGCTACTTGTCTTTTTCTTATATTGTTTTTTAAATTATCAGACTATTGTTTTAATAATACAAATTAATATTCATTTTTAAAAAATGTTAAAATGTACTAAAACCAATTCATGTTCAGCTATTATATCTGATCATGTTAATGAAGCTGTGTACAACTTCAGTTTGGCAACTTATTTGAACAAATATATTTTCATTATATCAAAAAGGTGATTGACGACTGCCAAGCTCTGTATTGCTTGTTTGCACACACATGTCTTAAAGTAAAAGGGCAATTTTATGCTGTAGAAATTGGGAGATGATGTAGACATAACCTGCATATTATTTTTAAATTCAGGAGGATTAAAATCTAGAGTTTCAAAACCAATAAATTGTGACTTGCAGTTTGATGCTTACTTCAAACACATAAAGCAGGATGTCGACTTTTCATTTATGTTATTACTAAATAAGTGAAATTGTGCATCTTGGGTTAATTTTAAAAATTAGTTTTAAGCCCCCAAAAGAATGTAGTGGCAGTGAGGGTGGTGGGACACAGAACCCAGCTGGAAGTTCCAAGGATTATTTCAATTTAACAGCAGCAACAATGAAAAAAAATCTACATTTTCTTAAAACCTTTGTATACTTTCATTTTCTTTTTTATTTTAGTTTTCTCTAATTTTTAAAATTTTTTAAATTTAGGTCACAATAAACCAGCTAAGGAGTGAACTTGCCAAAGGCCCCCAGGAAGTTGCTGTATATGTCCAGGAACTACAAAAACTAAAATGTTCTATTAATGAATTAACACAAAAAAATCAGGTGAGCATTTTTAAGCGATATATAGTGGTGTGTCTTAAATTTTATGTGTCTTAAATTTTAATATTATGAATTTTTAAAAAATATATTGGCATAGTGCAGTGTGACTTGTTCTGTATTTTGTTTTGTTTTTGTTTTTTGAGTCAAAGTCTCACTTTGTCACTCAGTCTGGAGTGAGTGGCACAATCACGGCTCACCACAGCCTAGACCTTCTGGGCTTAGGCGATCCTTCTGCCTCACCCTCCCAAGTAGCTGGAACTACAGGCACACACCATCACGCCCAGCTAGTTTTTTTGATTTATTGTAGAGATGAGGTCCCACCAAGTTGCCCAGGCTAGTCTTGAACCCATGGGTTCAGGCAGTCCTCTTGCCTCGGCCTCCCAAAGTGCTGGGATTATAGGCATGAGCCACTGTGCCTGGCCTTATTCTGTGTTTTTTAAATTGTTGAGTACACTCACATTATTGTGCACATCAATCTCCAGAACTCTCTTCATCCTGAAGACCTGAAACTCTGCAACCACTGACTCCCCATTTCTCCTCCCCTGGCTCCTTGTGGCCATCTTTCTGCTTTCTGTCTCTGTGAATTTCACTATCATAGGTACCTCATGTTATAACTGGACCCAGGTCCAAATGTTCGCAGCTCAAAGCCAGATTCTAGAGGTGAGAGGTGGTGGAGGGAAAGACAGGTTTATTCAAGAAGCCGGCTTCCTAAGGAGATGGCAGACTAATGTCTCAAGTGCCATCTCAGACTTTGGGCAGGTCAGATAGGGTTTCAAGGGGAAAAGTGGTATGGAAAATATGTGGGAGTGGGGTGGCTGTGGAGTCCATGTGTCTTTGTTGGATGGCTAGCTTGAGGAGTTGTCCCTCTGGGCATGTGAGTGGTGTTGCCTAGGCATTGGCACTGGATCGGTTGTAGCCCTTCTGAGGAGAGGATGCTGCAATTGAGGCTCAGGCCTAGCTTGTTCTAAGATAAGCCTCCGTAATCTTGGGGGCCTGGTTTGCTATGCCCTTACTGTGGCTACTTGTCAGTGACCTGCTTCGTGGCTTCCCTAAGTGGGAAGAGGTCCACTGCTGGGCCTTCATGTCTGGCTTGCTTTAAAAGTAGCCCTCGGAATTCCTAGAAAGCATAGAGTTAGCTAAGCCTCACTGTGTAAGGGAGTGTCTGAGGGGAGGCAGGGGGAAAACAAATTTTTAAAGAACAGTTTTAAAGCTGAAGCTAAAAAGGCATGTTTAGAGTATGTTTTAAGGCTGCAGTTCTGGGTTACAGTGTAAGTGGAATCATGCAGTCAGGTAGTATTTGTCTTCTTTTGACTTACTTATGTCACTTAATGCCCACAAGGATCACCCGTGTTATGCCTTGTTTCAGAATTTTCTTTTAAGGCTGAATGATACCTCATTGCTTGTATATATTACACTTTCCATTCATCAGCCGATGGATGCTTGTGTCCTCTCTTTTGACTGTTTTGAGCAATGCTGCCCTGAGTGTGACTGTACAGATATCTCTATGAGACCTTGCTGTCAGTTCTTCACTCATAAGTGGAATTAGCAGATTGTATGGTAATGCTCTTTTAAATTAATTCTTGAGGAGTGACCTTGATGATAATTTTCATAGCAGCTATACCCTTATGGATTCCCATTGTAGTACACAGGTGTTCCAGGTTCTAACGGGATATAAGGTGATATCTCACTGTGGTTTGGATTTGCATGTCCCTAATGAGTAGGATGTTGAGTTTCTTGTATTTTTTGGCCATATATTTTTCCTTGTTGTTGTTATTGAGTTGCAGGAGCTCTTTATATATTCTGGATATTAGCCCCTTATCAGATATATGACAAAGACTTGATCCCATTTTGTAGGTTGCCTTTTCACTCTGTTGTGTCCTTTGATGTAGAGAAGTTTTGAATTTTGAGGTTATCTAGTTGATCTGCTTGTACCTTTGATGCCTGTGATTTTAGTGTTACATCTAAAAATTCATTGCTAAAATTAGTGTCCTAAAGCTTTTCCTTTGTTTTCTTCTAAGAGTTTTCTAGTTTTAGGCCTTATGTTTAGGTCTTTGATCCATTTTTATTTAATTTTTGTGTATGGCATAAGGTGACGGTGCAGTTTCATTCTTTTGCACATGGATATCCATTTTTCCCCAGCACCATTTGTTAAAAAGACTTTCTTTTCCCCATTGCATCCTTGTCACAAACTCTTTTGATCATTGTCTTAGTCTGCTTGGGCTTCTGTGACAGTATGTTCATAATCTGGGTAGCTCAGACACAATAGACATATACTTTTCACTGTTCTGGGACTGGGAAGTTCAGGATCAAGCCATCGGCAGATTCCATGTCTGGTGAGGATCTGCTTCCTGGTTCACAGATGGTGCCTTCTTGCTGTATCCTCATGTGTGATGCGACAACTCTGAGACCTCTGTTTATTTATTTGTTTGTTATTTTAGTCAGGGTTTCGCTTTGTTGCCCAACCTGGAGTTCAGTGGCACAGTCGTGGCTTGCCATAGCCTCCAGCTCCTGGGCTCAAGTGATCCTCCTGCGTCAGTCTCCCAAGTAGCTGGGACTATAGGTATGTGCCACCACACCCGGCTAATTTTTAAATTTTTTATAGAGATAAGGTCTCACTATGTTGCCCAGGCTGGTCTCGAAGTCCTGGACTCAAGCCATCCTCCTGTGTGTGTCTCCCAAGTAGCTGGAACTATAGACATGAACTGCTGTATCCAGGTGGGGTCTCTTTTATAAGAGAACTAATTCCATTCATGTGGGCTCAGCCCTTAGGACCTAATTGCCTCTGAAATTCTCCTTGGGGATTAGGATTTCAATATATTAGGTCTTGGGAGACACAGATATTCAGACCATAGCAACCATATATGCAAAAGTTTATTTCTGGGCTCTCTCTTCTGTTCTTTTGGTCACTGTGTTTGCCTTTATGCCAGTACCATGCTGTTTTGATTACTGTAACTTTGTAATTTTAATTTGTGAATTTACTCTGGAAGTGTGGACCTCCAACTTTTTTTTTTGTTTTGTATTTCCAAATGTTAATATCTTCTGTCTTGTTGCTTCATAAATGAGCAACAGCTAGTATTTAGTTTTGACAGAGGGTAGGTGCTAGTACTCATATTTTTGTTTCTTGTCTTTACTTTTTCAGTGGTGGGGGAGTTGAGTTATTAAACCCTTTCCTCCAAAGATGCAGTGAATGTGTTGGGTTCACTTTAATAACTTGAACCTTATATTTTGGTGAAATACAACAAGAGAAAAGGCAAGAAAGAAAAGAGTATGGTGGCCAGGAGCAGAGAGGGTTCTGTAATGAGCTGTAAGTAGTGAGGCTCCTACCAGCAACCTGTGCAGGGCTTGGGCAAGGACCTGCCAACCCTTGCGTGTCTTCAGAGAGACGCTGTGGGGGAACCACCCTGGAGAGCCACCTGGCGCCCCTGACCCTCAGAAACCAGAGCTGGTCAGTGCTGTTTCAGGTTGCTGCTGCTTAGTCTTAGGGTAATTTGCTGCCCTTGGCCTACAGTTCTTTTTACATTTTTAATGCATTTAAGGACTCCAAAGAGTTATTTTTGAGGGTGGAGGATGAGGGCTGTATTTATGTATCCTTACCATATTAGAAATTTTTAAAAAGAAATTTTAAAATTATTAATTAATATTTTTTTGAGTTGGAGTCTCACTCTGTCACCCAGGCTGGAGTGCAGTGTCACACTCATGGCCACCTCAGCGTTGATGTGCTGGGCTCCAGTGATCCTTCCGCTTCAGTCTTCCAAGTAGCTGGAACTGCAGGCTTGTGCTACCATACCTGGCTCATTTTTTGATTTATTGTAGAGACGAGGTCTCGCCAAATTGCCCAGGTTGGTCTCGAACCCATGGGCTCAGGCAATCCACTTGCCTCAGCCTCCCAAAGTGCTGGGATTACAGTCCGAGCCACTGAGCCTGGCCTATTTTTTAAACAATTACTCTTTAAGTATTAATATAAATAATGCTTCTTATGAGATATGTCTGTTTTCCAAAAGAAAATAATTCAACAAGAATAGTGGCGATGTTTTACATTTTTGCAAACCTCTTTAGTGTTTGGCTCAATATGGGACAGATGGATTCTCCTATCTGCTTTTACGTGCAGTCTGTTGTGCTATGGTAGAAGTGTGTGAAGGAAATTCAGTCTCACACAGATATGTAGTTGGAAAAGAAAGGAATAGTGTAATAGCCTTTTAAGAAAATAGTAGCCATTTTAATTGGATACTATATTAAAACCTGAGAAGTGATAGTCTCTCAAAAGTTAGTTACTATGTAGAATCTGCCCCTGCAGTTGGTGAGCTTCCTCTGCCCTAGACATGAACACTTGGTGGCCTTGCCTTTTGAGTGGCTCTGCTCCTCTGCATGATTTTGCAACATTGTGCATGAGTCATGTGGAAAATAGTGGCTCACTGAGTTACTCAGGTCTTCCCAATGTTGACACATTTTGTTACACAGTATAAAAACAATCATATTCCTCAGTTTCACCATCCATCTCAGAACATGCTGTAAGTTTGAGGAAGCTGTCAAACTCATGATGGCCCATCCACATTTTGCAAAATTCTAAGCATCATTTGAAAGCTTGAATTTTATCATTGGCAACAGATACCACCAATTCTGTTCTTTGAAATGATAGGTTCTCTTCCTACTCAAATCTGAATGGTCATACTTACTTTGTCAATCTTTCTAGTAAAAATGGTGTTTTATTTTAAAAAGTGGCTGGTTCAGTTTATGATTCAAACAATCACATGAGTACTTTTCCTCAAGACACTAATGTTATACAGCAGGAGTGGTGCATGCATGCTTCCTGTTTTTTCTTTTTCCTTGCTTCTCCACAGATTTTATAGCTGTGAACATTCATATTACAAATCTTATGCATTTGTACAAGAACTTGTCTTGCTCAAATGTATCTTGTTACACACCTCCAAGGAAAATTGCTAGGTTGTAGGGTACACATACATTTACATTTCTAGATGACCTCAAACTATCTTCCAGACTAATATAAGTTTACCATTGCCCATTTCATTCTCTCCATCAACTCTTGGTGCTGACTGGTTTTTAAAAATACTTATTTATTTATTTTAGAGGCAAAGTTACCCTCTGTTGCCCATGCTGGAGTACATTGGCATGATTACAGCTTATTGCAACCTCGGACTTCTGGGCTCAAGCAATCCTCCTGTCTCAGATTCCCCAGTAGCTGGGACTACAGTAGTGTCCCACCATGCTCAGCTAATTTTTTATGTTTTGTAGAAATGGGCTCTTGCTATGTTGTCCAGGCTCTGACTGATGTTTAAAATTTAATCTTCTTTTACAGCTAAACCTTTCCCTTGTAAATCTCTGCACTGCCCCTTTTTTTCTCCTGTCAAACTATGCATGGAAAACTTCTGCATAACAAGTTCGTTGTGTCAGTCATTGCCCCCAGTTTGGTTTTTAATTTCTTGGAACCCAGAATGTATCTTCTACTTCTTGGAAATTGATCAGGATATGTAGAGTAGCAATTTGCATGCAATGGATGCTTATGATCAGTGTAATTTATTATATATTTTTAAAACATTAAACTAATAATAAAGTACATGATTTGACATTGATATCTGAAATGTACTATCAAATCATCCAGTACAGGTTGCATATATACATTCACACACACTATTGAGAGAAATACTATGACTATTTTATAGATAATACATAGAATCAAGATGATTTTAATGTAAATTGGAGCATTTTTGATGAGGAAATAATAGGATCTTTTACTAAGTTTAATAATGCCTTACTGGCTGGGCACTGTGACTCACTCACACCTATAATCCCAACGCTTTGGGAGGCCAAGGCAGGAGAATCTCTTGGGGTCAGTTTAAAACCAGCCTGGGCAACATAGTGAGACCATGTCTCTTCAGGAAAAAAAAAAAAAGCTTTACATAAGTATAACCCTCCACATTTTTATTTTCCTAAGTGTTTCTCTGTTTAGGAATTGATTAGCAGTCAGAGCAAGCACAGAGCTGCCTCTGCCTTTTTTTTGAGTTGGAGACTCACTCAGTCACCCAGGCTGGAGTGCAATGGCACACTCATGGCCACTCCAACTTCGACCCGCTGGGCCCTGGTGAACCTTCCACGTCAGCTTCCAAATAGCTGGAACTACAGGCGCTATCATGCCTGGCTAATTTTTTATTTATTGCAAACACGAGGTCTTGCCAAGTTGCCTAGGCTGGTCTCAAATCCGTGGGCTCAGGCAATCCACTTGCCTCAGCCTCCAAAAGTGCTGGGATTTCAAACTGAGCCACCGAGCCCAGCCTTACCTTTTCTTATTATCCTTGCTCTGCGACCCCTTCTCCCCTCCTCGCTCCATATTGGGTAAACCATGATTGTTGATGATGGTGATATTCAGGTATTTGAAATTTGGAAACCTCTGTGTATGGTCTTTTGGAGACTATTATGATGTAAATGCCTTGGGCAGCTTTTGAGGGTCACAGGTGAGTGATATCTTTAGATCATTACTTTTATACAACTAGAAAAAAATTGAATTCATATTAGCTTACCACTCTAAAAAAGGGCCTTTATCAAAAGAGAAGGAAAAACAAAAACCTGCAATCAGTTGGTTAGGGCATACTAGAACAGTGGATGATTTTGTTAAGCTAAAGTTCTTATCAACTATGAGATTGCAAGGCTAAAAGTAAGTATTGGTACAGTCTATTGTTATTCAAAAGAATTTCTGTCAGTAGAAAGGTAGGTTCAGTTTTTGACCTAAAAGGAAGACTATAAATATATTGTGTACCCCCAGAGAATCCAGTGGATTTTAGTGTTTTTATTTTATGTCAATGTTTTCTTGGCAGTTCTTAAGTTGTATTAGTAGAATTTAGTCAGTTGGACCAATAATAAAATCAAGAGTTAGACTGTAATAATTTAACTTCTTGACTAGAATATTTTCACTGTCTTGTATTTTAATATTTGCTAAAACACTTAGTAGGAGATAGTCCTGCTCCAAAAGTTGTTTGAATAATTGGAATAATTACAAATGTTAGAAAAGGAAATACTTGGTTACATTGACATTTCAGACCTTGACAGAAAAGTTGCTGAAGAAAGAACTGGACTATAGCAAGTTAGAGGAAAAACACAGTGAGGAATCTGTGAGCAGGAAGAACATCCAGGCAGCCCTTCACCAGAAAGACCTGGACTGCCAGCAACTCCAGTCAAGACTGTCAGCATCAGAGGCCTCCCTGCAGAGAGCACAGGCAGAGCTGAGTGAGAAGGGAGAAGTCACCCAGAAACTCAAGGAGGAGCTGTCTGAGGTGGAGACCAAGCACCAGCATCTGAAGGCAGAGCTTAAACAGCTGCAACAGCAGAGGGAAGAGAAGGAGCAACTGGGGCTGCAACTGCAAAGCGAAATCAATCAGGTGAGAGCCGGGAGCTGGCTTTGTTGTAACTCCCCATGGCTGCTTCTTGGTGTGCTTGAGTGTATGATGTTTATTTGATCAAAATATAGTTCAAGATGAAAAATATTGACATTAAAAAAATAGCTCTATACCCCTCAAAAATAAAAAGCTACCTCCCAATTTTTATATCCTATGGTGTTGTTAGATCTCATTTTTAAAAATTTTAATCTCACTTAAGAAAAAATGATACCATTTGTCTTACAGCATTGCTGTGACATGCTTACGAGTGAGTGCCTAAGGTTGCTCAGGAGGGTCCTGGACCATGGTGGGTGCTGAATTCACTGGGTCTCAGTGATTGTCATTAATTCAAATGGGTGGCCATTCTTTAATTTAGAAATTCTTATTACATTTAAAAAATATAATTATTATAAAACCTATAGTATAAGAATAGATGTTTTAAAAGTACCCTCAATTGTGCCCCACTTTTTAAAAATAAAAATTAAAAGCAAACAAAAACAGAATAGCAAAAATGTCCATCCATTGGGGAGTGATAGACTAAATGATGCATCAACATGATAGGCTATTATACAGATATCAGAATTATCATTTATGAAAAAAAGTAGAAAACAAGTTGGTCCTAACACTATTTTTTATAAGTCACTGATGTCTGTTGAGTAAAGTTTGATGCAAGTTTTTACTTTGCCATTAACTTAATTTTTTAATGTCTTTATTCTAATTATTGCTTATAGGTAACTTTAAAAACTGGTTGGAAAATGGAAATTTGGGGGAGATGAAAGTCTTCAGCCACTTTTTGATCATGTTCAACTATTTTTACTTAAGTGACAGTGATGCTTTATTTTCTTGTAACTATTGTCATGGCTTTCTATCTTTTAGTATAATATGAATAATAATGATGATGTGAGTACTTTATTGGGCCTCAATCATGTTGCAGGTATTAGAGCAGGCACTTCCCATGTGCTGTCACTGATTGCTGAGATCAGACTCAATCCCTCAGTCTAGTGGGCCAGAGAGTTAGGAATGTTCTGAAACTTGGTTTCTTCTCCTGTTTCCACTGCTGTGTTGACACCTGCTGATGGATCTGCTTTTTTGGTCTTTGTCAACTGCATCTTATGTGTAGCCGCCAGAGTCATCTGTCTTTGAAACAAGTCTTACCATGTTTCAGCTGCTGTGACTCTTATTTTTTTTTTTTTTGAGTTGTAGTCTCACTCTGTTGTCCAGACTGGAGTGCAGTGGCCGCTCCCGGCTACCGCAGCCTCGACTGCTGGGCTCCGGCCATCCTTCCGCCTCAGCCTTCCGAGTAGCCGGAATTACAGGTGTGCACTACCACGCCCAGCTGATTTTTGATTTATTGTAGAGATGAGGTCTCACCAAGTTGCCCAGGCGGGTCTCGAACCCGCGGGCTCAGGCAATTCACTCACCTCACCCTCCCAAAGCGCAGGATTACAGGCTGAGCCACTGAGCCCGGCCTGCTGTGACTCTTGACTGACACTCTGTGGCTCAATGGGTTTAGCTCAGGTGCCATTGTTGGCTTGCATCCTCAGCTCTGGACCTTCCTTCATGGGGTTCTCCCCTGCAAGGATACAGAGACATGTGCTTGAGCTTTCCCTGCGTGTTGTGCTGTCTTGCTTTGTGGCATCCTTCATTCTGTCTTCTTGACCTTCAGTGAGTGGAGCACATTAGGGATTTGTGAGAGCCCGTTTAAACACATGCTTAGTAGAAAAAGCAGACCCAGTTTCTCCCACTGTGTGCTCACACTACAACTTCTGGGACAATCCCAGAGAAAACTTTTAAGTACACCAGTACCCAAGCCAATGCCAGAAATTCTGTTGTAATTTCACTGAGAATGAGGCCTTAACATTGATAAGTTTTAGCATTTCCAGTGCAAGTTCATATGGGATTTCTCCCCACCAGCAAACCAGCAGTCACTTCTGCAGCAGACACCGGCTGAGCATCATCTAATTCAGTTTATTTCTGACACTGCCTACCTGGAGATGGCATCAGACCCCACAGGCTGGGGGCTCAGTCCCACAGTTCTGTCTTCGACTTCCCAACACCAATCGCAGGCCCCAGGTCATTTCACTTGTGCTTCTAACCAGGTGGCTGTAAATTGGAATTTCCATGACTCCTCCTTGGGTTCAGGTAATATGCTAGAGCAGCACACAGAACTCAGGAAACACTCATGTTTACTGGCTTATTACCAAGGAAGTCACAAAGGATGCAAATGGCATGAGTGGGGCACAGAGCTTCTCCCGCGCCATCTCAGGCTGGCTGCCCCCAGGACCTTTTGGGCTCTGTCTGGAAGCTCCCCAGCCCTCTCCTTTTGTGTTTTTATAGAGGCCTTGTTACATAGACAGGACTGATTAACTCCTTGGCCATAGGTGATCAGCTTAACATTTAGCCCCTGGAGGTTGAAAGTCCCAGCCCTCTAATCCCACCTCTCATCCTGAAGCCACTCGCTAGCCAAGTCATTAGCATACAAAAAGAAAGAATCTTATCACTTTGAGGATTCCAGCGATTTTAGGAGTTTTATGCCAGGAATGAAGACCAAATATTTCACAACATCATACATGCTGAGACTTGTATATATGATTATTTGGTTTAGTCACAATTCTGTACAAAACAGCGAGGTCATGCTGAAGACCTGGAAGGGATACCATTTTTCTTCTTTCAGCATGTTGTCTGCATTCTACCTTTAAAATATGTCTCCAATTCATTCACTTCATACCATCTACACTGCCACCACCTTCAATTGAAGTCACCATCGTACTTGCTTGGGCTGCTGCAGTAGCCTTCTTTCAAGTTTCCCTTCTTTCAGGGACATTCTTAATCCATTTTCCACACAGAATTCAGGGCATCTTTTTTAAAACAAAGGATGTCACTGTATTCCTTGGCTTCACATGTTCTAGTGGCTTTGCATTACACTTGGCATTGGGTCTGCATCTCTTGTTTCCACACAGAAACCTCTACACACGTAGCATGGACTCCACTGTCCTCACTCTCATCTCATGCCACCGTGAAGCCTGGCAACCTTCCTGCAGTTCCTTAGACACACCAACACTTTAGGCTGTTTTCTGCCTCAGGTGTTTGGCCCATGTTTTTTCTTCTTAGAGTGCTCTTGACCTTGGCTCTTCATAAGACTGACTCAGGTGACCTTTTCTCAATAAAGCCTTCCAGGACTGCTCTATTGAAATTGCTGGTTTTCCATGTCTTTGGGGCCCCTTCCACCTCGGCACACTGCTTTTCTTCTTGGTCATACTTTACATTGTGTAGTTAGTTTTTTGCATATTGTCCACCCTCCCATTAGACTGTCCATCAAGTGAGACATCATCTTATTCTGCACTCCCCAGCCTCTGTACTCAGGCTTTTGGTTAGTATGTGATGGAAGCATGGATGCAAGCCTCACCACAGTGATTTTCTCGCTGTCCCTAAAGTGCATGAGCAGGTGCTGAGTCTGCTTACTCCCCACTGCCTCCTCAGTGCCCAGTAGAAACCTCTACACACGTAGCATGGACTCAGTAGAGTGCTGCCGGAAGCTGGCAGCTAGCAATTATCAGTAAAGGCCTTGGAGACAGAGCAGCCCGCGTTCTTCGTGTTTGTGTTCCTAAATGCTTTGAAGGCAGCACAAAGGTGCAGTTCATGATTTGTTACATAATTAAAAGATTTGATGTCATCCATTTAATTTTTAGAGATTATCCAAACATGCTATCTTGAGTAGCATAGTGGTTTGTAAGTGTGGACTTTGGAACCAGCTGCCTGTGTTCCAATTCTGTGGTCTATAAACTGTGATCTTGGGTAAGTTACTTAATCTGTGCCTCAGTTTACTCGCCTGCAAAATGAGAATAATATTCAAGCCTTCTTCATAGGATTGTTTAAGGGTTAAATTAATGTTCCCAAAGCATTTAGGACAGGGCCTGGCACTTATTAAGCACATTTAGGAGTATATTGAATAAAGAAATATGTAAGTTTACAGAACTGTATTAGAGAATGCATGATGTGTATCTCAAAATGTGACATAGCATCGACCATTCTGTTAGTAATTCCAGTGTGTGTTAGTTCTACCCTTAACCTTTTCTTCTTTAACATATATACTCTAAAGTGATATTGACGTAAGTGTTTAGGTGACTTTGACCCCTGTTTCCACCTTGAGCAGCCTTAATTTGAGATTCACTTCTTTATTATTACCAAGTCTTTATCCAGAGCCATACAGTAATGAATGGAAAAGTGATTTCTAATACAAGCTGTTTCTCACCCCTTTAGTAAGTCTTCATTGAACAACAATACTTAACCTTTAATTTAGGGGTTCTCAACTCTTACTGCACATGAGAATTGCCTAGAGAGATTTTAAAAATTATCCATGTTAAGACCTCACACTGAATCTAGTTGAAGCAGAATTATGGCATAAGCCTGGGCAGTGGTATATTTAAAAGTTTCCTCTGCGATTTTATTGTGCAGCCCAGATTTAAAACTGCTGCTTCTTTAAATGTTGCCTTTTGCCAAGTGGTTTCTAAACTTTCCTGAAACTAAATGTCATCTGGTTGTTAAAAACAAAACAAAACATGTATTCTTGGGCTCTAGGTCAGATATATTACATCTAAACTTCTAGGGAAGAAGGCTGATGATCTGTATAGTATCAGTGACATCAGGAGATTCTCACCCAGCAAGTAGGGAATGAGACATGTGTGGTGCCTTTTGTAAAAGATCACGCTTGTCGATGGTGACACGGGGCTTTGCTTTGAAGGCCTTCTTGGTTTTCGCCTAGCAGGGTTGGGCCTAGTTCTTCCAGTGAGCTTAGGAGAAGGGTAGTTACTGCTACCAGTTCACTGTGTTTTCCATTTCCTGGTTTCAAAGTTGATTGTGGAACCTGAATTTGTGCCCCCAATTCAGAAGAAGATGGAGAAAGATGCCAGGGAGCTGGCGAAGATCAAGGATAAAATAAGTGTATGCTCTCTGTTACTGATCTTTTAGTTAGGTGGAAGCACTGTTTTATTTTAGAAATATACTGTCGATTTTCTTTATGAAGAATATAGGGCAGGGGTACCCAACCTCTGGACCTTGGACCAGTACCAGTCCATGGCCAGTTAGAAACTGGGCTGCACAGCAAGCAGTAGATGAGTGGCCAGCGAGGAGAGCTCTGCCTTCTGTCAGATCAGCAATAGGATTAGATTCTCATAGGAGCATGAACCCTGCTGTGAACTGCACATTTGAGAGATCTAGGTTGTGGCCCCTTATGAGAATCTGATACCTGATGATCCCGTCCCTGTCCCCTGGGTCCATGGAAAAACTCTTCCACAGAACTGGTCCCTAATGTTAAAAAGGTTGGAGACCACTGACGTAGGGTGTATTCTGATGGCCACAGATTGTTTCGTTGCATAAGAAAAAGTGAGTATCTAGTTTTCTTGTAGAACTTTATTTTTCCTTACCAGTTATGAGTTTTTATGGAGAAGTATGTGACTATAGAAATATAAGTGTATATTTGAATGTATAAAATTTATGGAGTATATAAAATATGACACACAGGCTATATATTTTTAGTTTTTTCAGACTTCATATGAACAGTTTGAAGCAGTTGTGTTGAATGCTTGCTGTTGGGTGTAAGTGTGGGCTTGTGTCTTTTGTGTTATGTGGGGGGGGTGTGTACAAGAGTGCTCTAAGTGCATCCTCCCTGCCAGAAGCCTCGCATCCTTCACGCAATGCCTTTGTCTACACTCCCCAACAACACAGAGCCATTCTTCCGAAATTAACACAGGTGTCTTTCCTTTTTTTAATGGAAAAGAAAAACACTCCTCTTTGCCCTATTTCCTCCAAGCAAGTCCTGGTGGTATTAGAGAAAATAGTTGAAGAAAGTGATGGTTTTTAGCTCCAGGCAGGTTTCTCCTTTAGTTTTAACTGGGTGGCGTTTTTAAAGTTAATGAATGAGGATCACTTAACATTAAATAAAATTATATGTAATATATAGCACATAATAAAAAGCATATATATGTATATAATTGTTTCCTCTATTTTATTTAGAAATTATGTGTCAATTTGAGGACTTGGTGGGAGAACTTTGGGCTCTGTCCGCTACTCAAATGTAAGAATTCGACCTTGGTGGTTCTTGACTGTGGGAAACCAAAAAGAACCACTGTGGGGCTTTTAAAAGTGAGGACCATTAATGACAGGTGGCTGGTACATAGAAACTTTGAGTTTACATTTAACAATTTTTTTTCACTTAAAAATTAAGTCTATGGCTGAGTGTGGTGGGTCATGCCTGTAACCTCAGCACTATAGGAGACTGATTTAGGAGGATTTCTTACTGTAGGATAGGCCTAATGTTCTCTGAGTGTCTTAATTTTTAAGTTTCATTTTGTTATTTAAATTTCATCAAGTGATTCCAACACTTATATCCAAGCCAGAGCTTGTATTTTTTTTAGAAAGGGCAGGAAAACAAAAGCAAAAACTATAAGTTTACCCACAATTTTATGGGATTCATTAAAATTTATGTGATTAAAATTCAGTTGCAGTTAAAATTATATATATGATCTTAGGTTTTTCCAAAGTATTATGAAAATTAAGATATTATATTTATGTTGGTGAAAAATAAAAAACACTGTGTAGAGCAGGTGGTGGTAGTGTGTGTGTGTGTGTGTGTTTATACACATGTCTATATTTTGTTTATTTAAAGTTACACAGCAAACTTCTGGAGACAGAGCGCCAACTCGGGGAAGCTCATGGGAGGCTGAAGGAGCAGAGGCAGCTTTCCAGCGAGAAGTTGATGGAGAAGGAACAGCAAGTGGCCGATTTGCAGCTTAAACTCTCCCGTCTGGAAGAACAGGTAAGCGAGCTTCTCAGGTGAGTGTCTACTGGCAAATTGATAGACAGACTTGGGATATCTTAAGTATTGTCATGGTTCATCAATCTGGTAATTGTCTAGATCATGAATTGGACTTTTTTTTTTAACTTGAAAGAGCAACATTTATTACTCCCCAGTAACAACATCCTACTTACTGACTACATTAAGTCATTTTGCTGTGATCATATTTCCTAAAGTTCTCAGCAAAAATACACCAAGAAGACTACTCAGCTTTAGCAAGGAAAATTTTGGGGGTGAACCTCTGTCAGGCTGCTGGAGTCTTCCTCCCCAGGAAGAACCACTTCCTAATGAAACAGTGAAATATGAGTTGATGAGGACCGTTAATGACAGGTAGCTGGTACATAGACACTTTTGAGTTTACATTTAACAATGTTTTTCACTTAAACATTAAGCCTATGGCTGGGTATGGTGGCTCATGCCTGTAACCTCAGCACTTTGAGAGACTGATTTAGGAGGATTCTTGAACCTGGGAGTTTAAGACCAGCCTGGGTAACTGTTTCTTAAATAAATAAATAAGCAAACATACAAGTGTAAGCATTCAGGCAATATATAAGATCATCTTTAAAAGCAATGTCTCACTACTTAATAGACTCTTACTTTCATGATAAAGACACTATTCTCTATGAATAGACTCTTAACCTAAAAAGAAAACAAATCTTTCTCCAGGTTGGCATTTAATTTATTATTGTTTCTTGTAAGCTAATATGATCAAGGAATTAATTACATAAAAATAAATAAGTAAAATTAAGCATATGCTTGATTGTTATCTTAACTAAAGTTGCAGTTGCTAAAAATGGTACCCACTAGACAGGTAAAATAAAAGTTATCTTTGAATTATATCTTTTATTGGAATTGAACAGCTATTCTGGGTTAAAATCTGTAGCTTCAGCAGTAGATTTTTTTTTCTAGACCTAAAATCTTGGCTATACTAGATGATGTTATTTTTTTCCCAATTAGTGATAACTATGACTGCAATGGGGGGAAAAAAGAGGTACTGATACTGTGGTTTAGATATTTTGCAAATAATTTTTATGTAGTTAATTCCTTTATCATATTAGTTTACAACAAGCAACAATAAATTAAATGCCAACCTGAAGAAAGACTTGTTTTCTTTTTAGGGTGAGAGTCTATTCATAGAGATTAGTGTCTTCATCATGAAAGTAAGATTCTATAAGAATTGAGAAACTGCTTTTAAAGATGATCTTGTATTGTCTGAATTTATTTTTCTGTTCAGACTTAGAATTGAAGCGTGCCAGATATGCATGAATGATACAGTGTGCCTTTACATTGTCAGCTGACAGTCTACATTTTTTTAAGTTGAAGGAAAAAGTAACACACTCTACAGAATTGCAGCATCAACTGGATAAAACAAAGCAACAGCATCAAGAACAACTAGCTCTTCAGCAAAGCACGACAGCAAAGCTTCGAGAAGCTCAGGTATGCGTTATGTGAATTACAAGTCTTCTAACCAAAAATGAATTCCCATTTTTGGGAACAGAAGATATGGGCACAGAAGATATGGGGAAAAAATAAAACAAGTCACTGTTCTCTTGTTATGGCAAAACTAGATAATGCATAATACTTGCTTATGAGGGGTTTTGATAATATTCAGGATCTAGATGATCAGCAAATCCTTTTTTTTTTATTCCTATGTTGAAAATTCTTCTAAAATAGTTTGCAATTATTGTAAACACATTTTAAAATTTATAATAAATAGATTTATTTAACATTTATTTAAATGTACTAGATACATGTATTAAGTGTATTTAGTTGAATACATTATTTAAATTTTTATGTGTAAATAATCTGTTTCTTTATTGTTTATTATTTATTAAAATATCTTTGTTGAAAAAAATCACAAATGTTCAAATAAAATTTCCTGGTATAGTTAGCCCAGTGAAAAAAGAACATTTTGTAGTTTCAACGGTAGATCTTGCTATTTGTTTGTCATGTGTTTTCCTGCTTCATAACCATCATCTGAACATTGGAATTGTAGGTATAGAAAATACAGTTGATTAGGTTCAACTTATACAAAGTCTGCAGCATAGCTGAGAATATTGAAGGAGTTATGTTTTTGTTTTGTTGTGGTGAGAGAGGTTTCCCAAATGTTTGAAGTGAGTTTGACACTGATTCTCACTTATGTGTTCATTCTTGTGCTAGTTCTTTGGATATTGCTGAGCACTGTGTGCTGGGCAATGTGCTCACACTGAGAATAAGAGACATGGTACCTGCCATCTAGGAAACGCCATGTAAGATGCGCACATGCACAGTGTTGGAGTTGCAGGGAAGCTGTGGGAACACATACAGTGCTCTCCTTTCTGAGTTGGGAAAGTGGCGAGTTAGTCAGATGGATGGAGATCAAAATACTGTGTACATTTCTTCCTTTATTTGATCAGTCAACAAATATTTTTGCCAAGGAACTGATTTTGTGAACATGGCAGTGAACAAAACAGACAAAAATGTCTGCTCTCATGGAGCTTAGCGAGGGAGACAGCAGTAACCGAGGTTAGTTGGCAGAGATCATGGCATGTGAAATGGTGACAATTGCTGTGGAGAGGAGGTAGGTCGGGGGAGGTAGAAATGTCTGGGGGGCAGAAGGTGAGACTGCAGTGTTAGGCCTTGCTCTCCAAGGAGAAGACCTAGAAGAAGAATGTCAGAGAGAATCGTATCTGACAATGTGTGAGACTGGAGCCCATCTCAGGACTAACAGGAAGTGAGGGCTGGAGATGGTGCGTGATACAGGAGTTAAAAGGACACAGTTACAGAGATCACGAGGCCAGAACATGCTGCCTCGCAGGTAATTTTAAAGACTTTATTTTGCTCTGAGTGAGATGAATTACTGGATGGTTCTGAGCAAAGGAGTGGTAAGATGTGACTTTCAATTTTGCAGGATCCTCTGGCTGCTGCTGTGGGAGTAGACTGTAGTGGCATGTGAGCAGGAGCAGAGACTCAGCCAAGAGGCCACTAGGCCGCAGTAATCCAGACAGAAAATGACATGGCATAGACTGTAGGTTGGTGGAGAGTCCTGAGAGAGGAGTTGAGGTTGACTCCATGAACTTTGGCCTGGTCATTCAGGATAGAGACCAAACAAGAGGAAGACTGAGAATCCTGGCTGGGTGCAGTGGCTCACACCTGTAAAATTTCAGCACTTTGGGAGGCCAAGGTGGGAGGATCACTTGAGGCCAGGAATTCGAGACCAGCCAGGGCAACATGGTGAGACCTCATCCCTATAAAAAAAAAAAATAGCCAGGCATGGTGGTATGCACCTGTAGTCCCAGCTTCTCAGGAGACTGAGACAGGAGGATCACTTGAGTCCAGGAGGTGGAGGCTGCAGTGAGTTGTGATTGTGCCACTGTACTCCAGTCTGGGTGACCTGAGACACGGACTCCAAAAACGATTGAGAATCCCATTGGATTTGGCAATGTGGAAATCATTGAGGACTTTGATAAGAGCACGCTGGATACAGAAGAGTGACAAAAGCCTGATGGAGACAGCTTGTGGTGGCTGTGGTGGGGGTACAGGGAGAGGCAAGACACCTTAGACAGTGTGGATACAGGCAACTGTACGAGTTTCACCAAAAAGGGCAGGATGGACATGGGGGCAAAACTGGCATGGGGAGTGTGGGGTCGGCGGCAGCTGGTATACTTTTCTGTGCTGAACTGGTATGAGATTTATCCATCTAGACGCAAAGCTGTAGCTGATGGCCTTTCCCCACTTCCCAGCCAGGCTGTCTCTCAGAATGTGCAGAGGGCAGGGGCTCAACTGAACATGCTTCGTTCCTTATTCCACACCTTCCCAAGAGGTCATGGTCTGGTTCCCTGGGGAAGAAACAGAAGGGATGAGAAAGGGACCAGAGTCCCTCATTGTGGAAACAGACAGTTCGAGAGACAGATTAGTATAGGTGCAGGTGTGGATGTGATGTGCAATTATTGTGCAGCCGAGAGGACATTTACCAACCCATGCATGGTCTGGGGAAAAACAGCTGTGGAAAACTTTTTTAAAGTGACAATCTGAGTGACAAAGGGTGAGTAGATATTTCTGGTGATAGTGAGAAGTATACTTCAGGTGGAAGTTACAGGATCAAGGATGTGGAGGCTAGTATAACAGGACTGATAGGCTTTGCTGGAGTTTAAAGTGTAGATTAGAGGGTAGTTAGAGAAGTGCTCGGAGCATTCGACACAGGCAAGTTTATGGAAGACCATGCATGGCATTTGGATTTGAAGATAGAAAGGTGCTGAAGGTCTTAAGAAGGAAAGTCCTGGTCAGATCTGCTTTTTTAAAAAAAATATTTTATTTTAAAGATGTAGGGTATAATTTAGGATTAGGTATGTAGATCTTCTTTTTAAATAGCTTATTCTTGTGGTTGGTGAAAGGTGGATTTAGGAGGGAGTTTTCTGAAACAAGACTTCAGATAAAAGACTGATCACTGTGGCAGTTGAGAACATATGTAATAATGGTCTTAGTTCAAGCAACTGTTAAAGTCCTAGGGACAACTAGGAGCAATACTTGGGAGGGCAAGTAAATAAGTAGGACTTGCTGACTTGATAGATACAGGAGGTGAAGGAGAAAGAGTGACTTCTAGCTGATTACATCAGGTGCAGGGTGTCCCCAACTGTACTTGTGAATGTGAGACAAATAGCCATTTTTTAGGGGAATATGATAAGTTTAGTTTTGGATGTATTTCAAGGCACCCTTGGGATATAATAATTTAAAGCTTGGAGGAGGGAACGTGCTATATATTAGCAGAGGGAGACATCAGTATATGGGGGGGTGGTGATGGAGACGGAAATCTGAATGTTGATTGAAGATTTAATGAGAGAGGAGGGAGTTGGGAAAGTAAACATAACTTATTTTGGGGATTTAAATGTGAGTTGCACAAGACTAGGAAGAAATTGGATGGAGGTTTGGTCTGGGGAATATTTTGTGAAATGAGAGAGACCTGAACATGACTATGGTCTAGGACAAAGGGGCTTGGCAGGGAGGGAGTTATTAAGGATATTGAAAGAGAGTGACTGAAGGAATGAGGAATTGTTAAGAAGCTATGATGTCACCAACACGATAGGAGAGGATGAACTTGAACTTGTTCACGGAAACTTGAGGAAAGGAGGTAAGTAGGTAGGTAGGTAGGTAGAGAGAGAGAGAGAGAGAGAGAGAATTTCATATAAAATTATACACTTTTGGAAAATCCAGGTAGATCATTCCTGAAAATCCCATACGTCTAGATAAAATTGAAGACAGTAATTGCTGTAGATGAAGTGAGCAAGGATGGAGACACTGGAGAGAATATTGATGTGTTTAAGTAGTTCTGGAGGGGAATGTTTGAGGGTGAGGACATCACTCAGATGAAAGATGGCCAAGTAATTCTGAGTATGAACTGTTATGAAGGGTGGGATCCACCAGTCTGTGGAGATTTGTGATTTTACTCAGAGGTGCTTAGAAGTTCAGATTTCCATCTCCATTACTTTCCTGAAATAATGTTTACAAGATTACCAACTTACTTCCTTATCTCATGGGCATCTTTCTCTGTCCCACTGAGTGAGCATGCCCACCACATGCCCACACTGGAAGAGGGACTCCTTCCATCTGCTGCCTGTCATTTATTGACTTCCTCCCCAAGGTTCCCTGAATTTCTCTGATCACGTGCTTTTTCCCTGGGCTGCCCTTCTTTCCCCAGTCCCTTCAGTGCTGGTGATCCTCATATGTCTCACATTCCCAACTGTCTGTTTTTCTCCCTAGACTCTCTTCCTGGCTGATCACATGTATACTAATAACTCTACCCCCGACCCCCACCCCCGCCCATATACTGCAGTTCTTGAAGAGAAGCTAGGCATACACTGAATAAGCAGAAGGGACTTGAGGATTGTGACACTGAAGAGCAGAAATGAGGTCATCAAATCGGAAGACTGTCAGTCAGTTGTAATCATAGAGTAGGGTAGTTGGAAATTTTTAGCTGGAACATTTTCAGGTGATTGCAAGATCCTGTATGAATGACTGAAATGAAGAATGAGATAAGGTCCAGAAATGAAGACGGCATGAACACAGAGGCTATGCTCTTAATTCTCTATGTATTTTGTATTTCCCAGGAAATTGGCAGAAATTGGGATTGAGAGAAAGACTAAATCAGGTCTCAAGTCTTCAGTGAATGAGGTAGGGATTTCTAGATGGTAGCAACAAAGACTAGAGAGTAGAAAAATCCATGGCCTAGGCTCCCCAGCAGCATGAAGCTTTCACACGAGGGAGTGAAGAATGGCAGCAAAAACCAGAAGGCCAACCTCCTGCCTGCCTAGGGGACTAGGTCTTACTGACCAGAATTGGCATCTGTTAAGGGAAAGCCATGTTTAATTAAGACTTGGAAACAGAATGACCTTTAGGAAAAAAGCTGAGGTCTGGCACTCTGATTCTATGTTAGTGGAATGTGGAGAGAGGGGCTCTTGGTGGCAGGAACAGAGGCTGGAACAGAGGTTACCTACCTCTCATCATTTGACCAAAACTTAGAAGGATGAGAAGTAGGCTTGAAAGTGACTGTTCTCAAATATGTTCATACTGGCACAAGTCACTGAGGGCACTATGTGGTTGTGGCTCTGTGTCAGCAAGGTAGTAGGTGCTGGTCATGACTTTGTTCTGCGTAGAGGCTCTCTGACCCTCCTAAGACGACTGAGTCAGAGGCAAAGGCCAGTGGATCAGATAGCTCGAGAGAGGTAGTGGCTGGTGTTCTGTATGTGGGCTAGTACATTGTGCTATGTGTAACACGAGGGTCAGGGCACAATAGAAGCAGAGGGATTCCTTGGCATATCTGTAGGAGAGTGCTGCTGGGGAGTTGAAGTGAGCCTGTGTTAATGGGTGCAAGTTGGAGTGTAGTCGTTTAATTTTCTATTCATTGAGTGAGTGTTTCATATGAGGGGAGACTCAAAAAAACCCGGAATTTATTTGTTAAAAATTGTGTATTTATTCTTACATGCTTTAAACTTCAGTCACATTCACAGTCCTCTCTGTTGGATGCAATACACCCATTAAGACACTCTTTGCACTGCTCAAAACAGTTTTTGAACTTGTTCATTTGGATGCCTTTGAGTGCTTCTGCTTTAGTGCTTTTGTTTCACCTCTTCCTCATCAGCAAAACGTTTCCCTTTGAGGACTTTTTTCATTTGGGGAAACAAAAAAAGTAATTCGGGGTGAGATTGAGTGGATAGGGAGGGGGGCACGGGGTCACACCATTTTTGGTTAAAAACTGCTGAACACTCAGTGCAGTGTGGGTAGGCGTGTTGTCACGATGGAAGAACCAGCCACCTGTTTGCCACAATTTGGGACATTTCTTCCACAAATCATGATGCAACCTTTTCAAAACTTCCAAATAAAAATTTTGGTTGACTGTTTAATCCAGAGGAACAAATTCTGAGTGTACTACAAGGGGCCCACCCTCCAAAAAGATAATTCCTGGTTTTTTTTGAGTCCCCTCTTATATGTGTCAGATATTTTGGATGCATCAATGAATAAGACGAAAATTCCCACTATGTAAAGCATATGTTCCAATGCGGGAGAGGGAGGGAGACAGATAAGCATGAAAAATAAGTACATTATTGAGTGTGTTGGAAGGTAAGCACTCAGGGAGAGAACACACAACCGAGAGAGTGAGTATTGGGAAGGGCTGCAGTATTAAGGTGATGGTCAGGGAAGCCTCATAGAGAAGGTGACTGACTAAACACCAGAAGGAGAGGAGTGAACCACATGATTCTTGGGGACAGAGCTCCAGGTAGAGGGAACTAGGCGTGCAAAGGCTCCGAGGCGGGCATGTGCCTGTGTGACAGGAGCGGAGAGTCCATGTGTCTGAAATAGGTCAGAAGGGTAGCAGGAGGGGAGGTGGGAGTGCTGGAAAAAGAATGTGGTTAACTGAAGGACTTTTGTCAAATTCTAGCTTATTATCAATACAATACAGGTGTATTGTTTCCTCTACTTTATGCTATTAAATACATAGTTCTAATTATGCAATTAAATTTGCTATGTTAAAATGTGGTAATTAGTTATTAAAACTATAAGACTAAGGGCTTGAGGGAGGATAAAATTTACTGTCAGTCAGTCATTTGATATTGAGGGATAACTTTTTACATTTCCCGTCCTTAAAGTGACAGTGTTCAATTCCTTACAGAATGATTTGGAACAAGTACTGCGTCAAATTGGTGACAAGGATCAAAAGATCCAGAACCTTGAAGCCTTATTACAAAAGAGTCAAGAAAGTATTTCATTACTAGAAAAGGAAAGAGAAGATCTCTATGCCAAAATTCAGGCTGGTGAAGGAGAGACTGCTGTTCTTAACCAGCTACAAGAAAAAAACCACACCTTACAGGAGCAGGTAAGCTTGTAGCATGCATTTTATTTTTAACATTTACTTTTATCTCTCTAAACCTTACTAAATGTTCTTATTTAATGACTCTTCATTCTGGCTCTTTTTAGCACATTTTAAATATTATGTATTCTTGGCAAATAGCATCTTATTCACCTTAAGAGCAAGTCCCTCTTGTTGTGAAAGATAGTTGACACAATTTGACAAAGGAAATCTTCAGTTCATGTCCTGGATGTAACTTATTCCCTGTGTAACTTTGAGCAACTCATTTCACTTGTTAGCTCACTGAAAAAGTAGAGGTGTTATTTATTTATTTATTTATTTATTTATTTATTTATTTTTGAGTTGGAGTCTCACTGTCGCCCAGACTGGGGTGCAGTGACTGCTCCGGCCACCGCAGCCTCGACCTACTGGGCTCCGGCGATCCTTCCGCCTCAGCCTTCCAGGTAGCTGGAACTACAGGCGCACGCTACCACGCCCGGCTAATTTTTTTGATTTATTGTAGAGATGAGGTCTCGCCTGCCCAGGTGGGTCACGAACCTGCCGGCTCAGGCAGTCCACTCACCTCAGCCTCCCAAAGGCGCGGGATTACAGGCTGAGCCACCGAGCCCGGCAGAGGTGTTATTAATGTATACTTGCCTCATGGCATTTTGTTATGCTTCAAAAAAAAAAAATGAATAACAAAATGTATTTATAAATTAAAGGTACTAATTGAGTGCTATTTGCTGCTGTGTATTGGTTAATATACAGACTTAGCAGTTTAGTTATATTTTGATAATATGTATGTCTTTGGACAATACATAGCTAATAATAATTTTGATAAATTGCCTTATTATTTCAGCATTTATGTGAAGAATAAGAAACATTTATAAAATTTAGGTTAATATATTATCAAACAGGAAATAATTTATAGTTGCTTTTTGGAAGAATTATTTAATAAGAGAATTATTATCTAAATGAGAAAGTATTTTAAACAAACTATCAGAAGGTCATGTTACTTTTCTAATTTGGGAATTAGTATATAACATATAATTTCCCCCCAATTTAAAAGTTTGTTTTGAAGAATTCTTTGGGCTAGTTTTTAGTTGTACACAACTGGACATTGCTTATCATACACATATGATGAAGAAATCATGGATTCTTTTAAATAAAAATTAACATAAATTTATGTACTTCTGTTTCTGGCCATATTGGAGCAACTGATACCTGTTTAGTTCTTTTACCATAAATCGCTAGAAAAGTGGGAAACAGGCGTAAGATCACCGTTTTCAGACATTGGACAATAGGCAGTGCAGGACTGTGATCCCTGAGAGAAGAGAAACAAGTGAGTTGAACTCTCTGACCACTCTAACATTTGACTTGGAGACATCTTCCATACTGTGGTATAGGTTGGGGGAATCCTGGTAGAGCATGGTGGTCTTATTGAACTGAGGAGTGAGAGGTTGAATTAAATTGAGAGATGGAAGATCAGGAGGTTAAGACAGCTCAGATTTGCAGGGTAGAATTACCAGAGGGGAAGAAGCAACGCAGAAAAGCTCCAGAATTCTGCTCAGGAATCCACTTGAGGCTTTGGTTGAATGCTAAGCTTTGCACTTGTGATGGAGGCATCTATGAGGCCAGGCAGTGAACCATATCAGGAACTAAAGGCTGAAAACTTACTAGTGTTTACACTGGGCTGGGCAATTTTCAGGTTCCAGCCATTCAGAAAAAAGATTTTGTGGCACTCTTGGGCATTCGGTAGAAACAACAGAAATGCCACACTGTTGGTGAGAAGTAAAGCTAAACTAACCCTGCTGTACGTAACCTGACCTTACAAGGTGCAAGGCTTAAGAGGGTCCAGCTTAACACAGATCTATTAACTCTGCTGGGACAAAACTTAACATTCATTGAAAGAAGATAATAGTCTAGACTGGTCACAACAAATACCAAGAAATTACTAGACATATGAAGAAAGAAAAAAATGAGAGCCATCACCAGGAGAAAAATTATTTAATGGAATCATTGAATGAGAGATAATGGAATCATCAGACAAGTACTTTAACCCTTTGCACTCGAATGTCACCTCTGAGGGGACATTGAAAATCTAGCAAACCACTCAGATTTCCCCTCTCGAGATATGAAGAGATTGCTGGTGATTATATAGGATAAACTTATGCAAATGCACATTTTTCAAAAATGTAAGTTTCCTTGAAGTTTTCTATTCAAAAACAATGAAAAACATATGTCCCATTTGAAATTTGTCAAGTTTTCAGGAATCACAAGTGAGTCCTTTCACATTGTCTTCAAACAATAGACTGAACAGTAAATTACATATATTAATGTGGGAGGAAGAAAACGAGATTGCATCATCTGCTCAAATAGAAAATCACCAGGTAGAAGTTGTCAAATTACTGTTGCATAGCATATATCAATGAACCTTCATGCATGTTGGGGACTGTTTCACACATTATCACATGTTAGAAAAATGTAAGATATAAAATTTTGATTTTTGTAATAAGCTAGTTCCTCAGTGTCCACAATTCCATTATAAGCTACATTTCGTTGCAATAAAATAATTGATTCCAATGCTGTACTGTTTAATATGAAGTGATTCATTTTGTATAAAAGTATTTTATAAAAATTACTATTTTGTAAAAAAGTGCGCTCAAATTGTAGTAGGTGATCCGTGGGATGTCTCCAAGAGCAAGGGGTTAAAACAGCTCTTAAAATGTGCTCATAGATATAAAGGAAAAACTATAACAATGGACATAGAAGTGGAAACAGTGGGCATGGTGGCATGTGCCTGTAGTCTTGGCTATACAGGAGGCTGAGGCAGGAGTATCATTTGAGCCCAGGAGTTTGAGGCTGTGGTGAGGTATGATCGCACCACTGCACTCTAGCCTGGTCAACAGAGCGAGATTCCAGCTCTAAAAAAAAAAAAAAAAAAAAAAAGAACCAAGTAGACCTTTTAGAGGTTAAAAAAAAAAAATACATCAAGTGAAAATTCTGTTGGATAGACTTAATAGATTAAGAAAGTAGAAAACAAGCCGGGCTCGGTGGCTCAGCCTATATTCCCGTGCCTTTGGGAGGCTGAAGTGAGTGGATTGCCTGAGCCCATGGGTTTGAGACCCGCCTGGGCAACTTGACGACCTCATCTCTACAATAAATCAAAAAATCAGCCGGGCGTGGTAGCGCATGCCTGTAATTCCGGCTACTCGGAAGGTTGAGACGGCAGGATCGCCGGAGCCCAGCAGGTCGAGGTTGTGGTGGGTGGCCGGGAGCAGACACTGCACTCCAGTCTGGGCGACAGAGTGAGACTCCAACTCAAAAAAAAAAAAAAAAAAAAAAAGAAAGTAGAAAACAGTATCGGTGAATATGACATAAGGCAATTGAAACTGTTTTAAATGAACTACAGAGAGAAAAAAGGCTAGGGCAAAAACAGGGCTTTAGTGACTCTTTGGGCAGTATTATATAGGCTGGCATCAGTATAATGATTGTCACAGAAGGGTGGAAAGGAGGCAAATATTTGTAGAAATAATGACTGTAAAAATTAAGATTTGATTAAAAATATAAATTCATAGATTCAGAAAGCTCAGTGAACTCACAGTAAGGAACATCAAAGAAATGTCAGATGAATTGGATTTCATCTAAATTTTAGAAAATGCATGCTCTTCAAAGGATGCCACTGTGAAAATAAAAGCCAAGATGCAGACTGGGAGAAAATATTTGCAATACATATATCTGACAACTTAGAAATGTCCAGAATATATAAGGAGTTCTTGTTACTGAATCAGATCAGTGTTGGCTGGGGCTGGAGCTGGGGTGGGAATGAGCAGAAAGAGGCCTCAGGAAACGTTTTGGAATAATGGGAAAGCTCTATATCTTGACTGTGGTGAGGGCTAGTTGCAGGAGGGTGTATGTTTATCAGACCTCAGAGTCTACATGGGAACTGGATGAGTTTTATTTTACATAACCCATAGCTTGATACAGATTATTTTTTAAATGATATATCTTTGAGTTTGATGTTATTTCTTATGACTTGAGATATTTTGTTTACTTATTTTTAGAAAGATATGAATGATTTTATTTGAAAAATTAGAGCCGACCTATCCCAGAGCATGGTACTCTTTGGGCTTCTTTGCTTTTGTTCTGTCACTCTGAGTTTCATACTTAGGGTCTTACTTGTATAATAGGTCACTCAACTGACAGAGAAGTTGAAGAACCAGTCAGAAAGCCATAAACAAGCCCAGGAGAACTTGCACGACCAGGTCCAGGAGCAGAAGGCACATCTCCGAGCTGCCCAGGACCGTGTCCTTTCACTAGAAACCAGTATCAGCGAGTTGACCAGTCAGTTAAACGAAAGCAAGGAGAAGGTTGTCCAACTTGACATCCAGGTAACATCAAATGATGCTGTGTAATACGTTTGTATGTATAAAGCACTGATTCTTAGGCCATTGAATGTTTTAAGTTTGGTTTCTCTCTTTTTGGCTTGCAATTTACTAGAAAAAAATTAGGAATAGGACCCAGATAAAGGTTGTATCTAGAAAATGTATTGACTGTTCCTATTTGCATTCCTCCCCCAAGTTACACCTCCTGAAAATGCTGCATCAGCTTTTCATTGTTTTAATCAAATCTTTGTTATTGTTTTTGAAGTTCAGATTATTTTGCTGTTATACGGTTAGATTTCTATGTAAATATTTTTTGACTTTGTTTTTTAATCTTCCTTTAAAAGTTTGATGTTTAAAAATGGTACCCTTATATGATACCATTATGTATTTTAATGGATATTCTTTCAGAATTCTGTTGAACAGTCTTGCTCAGTGAGTCAGTCATGGGCTGGGAAGTTAGACGTTTCTTTCTCCTTTCTTGCCATTGGCTCTTATTTTGTGTTGTAGAAGAGGAATTTATAGAATATTTCTAAGCCTTGATTTTATTTTAGGAGAATGATTGCACTGAATATAGGAGCCATAATAAAATAATATAACTGGTACACTTATTAGAACTTGGAGAAAATATGCATTTTGTTCCTTTTTTTAAAAAATTTTAATTTTAAAGATGGGTATAATTCAGGATTAGGTATACTAGTGGTCATTGTACAGATAAAGTTGGTCCCCACTTCACCTAGTTTGAGATCAGGTACACTTATTGATGGAGTGTACCCCCTGACTCCCTCCCTTTGCAGTTTTCCACTACTGCCAATCCATTTCTTATGGTATTATGATAATTGTTCAGGGTCCGCTTATGAGTGAGAACATGTGGTACTCACTTCTTTGTTTCTGTGATAGATCACTGAATATTATAGACTCTAAGTCCATCCAAGTGGCTGTGAAGTTCATAACTTTGTCCTTCTTTATGGCTGCATAATATTTCATCATGTATATGTACCACATTTTTCTTATCCAGTTCACTTTTGATGGGTAGCACGGTTGGTTTCATGTTTTTGCTATTGTGAATAGCACTGCAATAATCATGCATGTGCAGGTATCTTTTTTATAGAGTGATTTGAGTTCCTCTGGGTAGATTCCCAGAAGGGGAATTGCTGGGTCATATAGAAGGTCAATTTTTAGATCTTTTAGGAATCGCCACACTGTTATCCACATAGGTTGTACTAGTTTATACTCCCACCAACAGTGTAGAAGTTTTCCCCTTTCCCTGCATCCTCTCCAGCATCTGTTGTTTTTTGAGTTAATTGATAATGACCATCCTGGCTGGAGTTAGGTGGTATCTTAGTGTGGTTTTAATTTGCATTTCTTTGATGATTAGTGAGGCTGCACATTTTTTTATGTATCTGTTTGCTGCTCATATGTCTTCTTTTGAGAAGTGTCTATTCATATCTTTTGTCCACTTTGTAATGGGTCTGTTTGTTTTTTGCTTTTGGCATGTTTGAGTTCCTTGTGGATCCTGAATGTTAGACCTTTGTCAGATATACAACTGACAAATAATTTTTTCCCATTCTATGGGCTGTCTCCCCCACTCTCTTGATGTTTTCTTTTGCATTGCAAAAGCTTTTCAATTTGTTTGGTAAGGTTCTACTTGTCTATCTTATCTCTTATGGTATGGAAGAAACTTGAGATTTTGATCAGAAAGTGGTTGCCAGTTCCAATTTCCATAAGGGTGTCTCCTGCATTTTCTAAGGTTCTTATAGTTTGAGGTTTTCCATTTAGGTCTTTGATCCATTTAGAGTTGACTTTTGTGTGTGGTGATAGGTAGGTGTCTTATTTTAGTCTTCTTCATGTGAAGCTGGGCTCGGTGGCTTAGTCTGTAATCCCCACGTTTTGGGAGGCTGAGGTGAGTAGATTGCCTGAGCCCGTGGGTTCGAGACCCACCTGGGCAACTTGGCAAGACCTCATCTCTATAATAAATCAAAAATTAGCCGGGCGTGGTAGCGCATGCCTATAGTTCCAGCTACTTGGAAGGCTGAGGCGGAAGGATCACTGGAGCCCAGCAAGTCGAGGCTGCAGTGGCCGGGAGCGGCCACTGAACTCCAGTCTGAGTGACAGAGGGAGACTCCAACTCAAAAAAAACCCCCCAAAAAACAAAAAAACTCTTCTTCATGTGGTCAGCCAGTTTTCCCAGCACTATTTACTGAATAGGTTCTCCTCTCTCCAGTGTAGAGGCTTTGTTGAAGATGAGTTGGTTGAGAAATTGAGGTTTAGCGTCCGGAATGTCTATCCTGTTCCATTGTTCTATATGCCTGTTCTTGTACCAATACCAGGCTGTTTTGATTATTGTAGCTTTATAATAAAGTTTAAAGTCTGGAAGTGTGATACCTTCCACTTTGTTTCTTATGCTGATGATTGTTTTGCCTATTCCTGGTCATTTATGTTTTCATATGAGTTTCTGTATTGTCATTTCCAGGTCCGAGGAGAAAGATGCTGATAATTTAATGGGTATTGTGTTAAATCTGTAGATTGCCTTGGGTAGAATGGACATCTTAACAATGTTTGTTCTTCTAATCCATTAGCATGGATTGGATTTTTCCATTTGTTTGTAATCATCTTTGATTTCTTTGAGCAGTGTTTTATAGTTTTTGTTGTTAAAGGTCTTTGTTTCTCTGGTTAGGAAGATGCCGAGGTATTTCATCTTTTCTGTTGCTATTGTGAATGGGATTGTGCTTTTTATTTGGTTCTCTATCTATTTTTGTTGGTGTATAAGAATATGACTATCTTTTGCATGATGATTTTGTATCCTGAGACTTTGCTAAATTCCTATATCAGTGCAAGGTTTTTAACAGATTCTCTTGCATTTTTGTGGTATAGAATCATATCGTCATCAAAGAGGGATAACCTGACTTTCTCTCTTCCTATTTGGATACCCCTATTTCATTGTATTGTCTGATTGCTCTAACTAGGACTTCCAACATTATGTTAAACAGAAGGGGTGAAAGTGGGCAACCTTGTCTTGTTTCAGTTTTGGGGGGAAATGCTTCCAATTTTTGTCCTTTTGCAATATGTTAGCTATGGGTTTATCATAGATGGCACTTACTTTTTAGAGGTATGTTTCCTCTATACCTAGGTGTTCAAGGGTTTTTATCAAGAAGAGATACTGGATTTTATTGAAAGTTTTTTTCTGTGTCTAATGATATAATCATGTGACCTAGTTTTACATCTGTTGATGTATTTAATTGCATTTATGGTCTAGTGGATGTTGAACCAGCCCTGCTAGAATTTGCTATAATCTTGTTGAGTATTATTGCATCTATGTTCATCAGGGATATTGTCCTATAGTTCTCTTTTTTTGTTGGATCTTTACCTAGTTTGGGTATCAGTGTGATGTTAGCTTCATAAAATGATTTGGTGAGAGTTTCATCTTTCTTGATTGCTTGGAATGCTTTCAGTAGTATTGGTATCAGCTCCTCCTTGTATGTTTTGTAGAACTCTGCTGGAAAGCTGTCTGATCCAGGACTTTTTTTTGTGGGTAGTTTTCTTATGATGAAGTCTATTTTTGGGGTTGTTATTGGTCTATTTAATTTCTCATTTTCTTCTTGTTTTAACCTTGGGAAGTTGTGTGATATCAGAAAGCCCTCCATTTCATTTAGGTTTTCACGTTTCCATGCAGGTATGAATGCATAGTAATCTCTGGTAATTTTTATATTTCTTCAGGGTCCATTGTAATTTGATCTTTTGCATTTCTGATTGTGTTTATTTGGGCTTTTTCTCTCTTTTTTTGGTCAATCTGGCTAGGGGTCAATCATGTTTATTCTTTCAAAGAACCAGCTCTTTTTTTGTTGTTGATTTCTTTTTTCTATGATATTTTTTGTCTTCTGTGTCCTGTATTTGGGCTTTTACTTTGGTGATCTGGATTCTTCTGTTGAAGTTAGGGTTTTGGTGGTCTTGTCTTTCCAGCTCCCTAGGGTGATTTGTTAGGTTGTTAACTTGTGAGCTTTCCATCTTCTTGATGTGCTTTCATAATGAAATGAATTCCCCTGTCAGTATTGCTTTCATGGCATCCCAGAGATTTTGGTAAGATGTGTCTTTATTTTCATTTGTTTCCAGAAATCTTTTAATTTCTGCTTTGATTTCCATGTTGACCCAGGAGTTGTTCATCATCATGCTGTTTAGTGTCCATGTCTTTGTGGGTTTTTGGGTGGTTTTGTTAGTGTTGCTATTTATTTTTATCCCACTGTGGTCTGAGAAGGTGCATGGAAGTATTTCAGTCTTATAAACTTTGCTTATGCTTGATTTATGGTTGAGGAATTGGTCAATCATAGAGTAAGTTCCATGTGATGATGAGTAGAATGTATATTCCGTGGTTGTTGGATGGAGTGTTCTGTAGGTATCGGTAAATCAGTTTGGTTAAGTGTCAAGTTGAGGTTCTAGATGTCTTTTTGTCTTGATGCTTTGTCTAGGGATACTAGTGGAGTATGTAAGTCCCCAGTTATGTTAGTGTTAGAGTCAATATCTTTTTTATTTTACCTAGAAGCTGCTTTATAAAGGTTGGTGCTCCTATGTTGGGTACATATATGTTTAGAATGGATATTTCTTGTTGATGAATTGAACCTTTTATCATTATGTAGTGACCTTCCATATCTTTTTAAATTTTTGATAGCTTAAAGGATATTTTGTCCGATATTAAGACCGCAACTCCTGCTTTCTTTTGTGTTCCGATGCCTGGAAATTTGTTTTCCATCCTCTTACTTTGAACCTGTGAGTGTCCATTCTGGTGAGATGAGTTTCCTGGAGACAGCATATTGTTACATCATATTTTATTAACCAGGTTGCCATTCTGTGTCCTTTCATTGATGCATTTAGTCCATTCCTGTTCAGGCTAATTATTGAGATGTGGGTGTTTATCCTTGTCATGAGGTTTTTATTTGATTTGTTGGGGTTTTTTGTTTGTTGGTTTTCTTTTGGTTTTTGTGTTGACATATGTGTGTGTTTTCAATCTGTTTCCTGCATTCTTGGGGAAAGCATGATTGTCCTTTTTTTTAATTTCTTCTATGTTTAATACTTTTTAAGGGTTTCTTGTAGAACTGGTCTGAGGCAGCATAAACTCTTAGGGATTGAATGTTAGGGAAGGATTTTAATTCCCCATTGCTGATTTTAATTCTCCATTAGCTAGGTAGGAGAGTTTTGGCTGAAATTGTTTATCTTTGAGAACTGTGAAGATTGGACTCCAGTCTCTTCTAGCCTGTGGTGTTTCTGTAGCTATGTCTGCTGTTGTTCTAATTGGTCTACCCTAGTAAGTATTCTACCCTAGTAAGTATTCTACCCTAGTAAGTGACTTTTCTCTCTTGTTGCCCTTAGGATTTTTTCTTTTATACCTACCTTCTCTAAGCGAATTACTATATGTCTAGGAGTTGGTCCTCTCATTTAGTGTCTTGCAAGAGTTCTCTGAATCTCTTGTGTTTGAATGATAATGTCTCTGATGAGATGAGGGAAGTTTTCTTGGATAATTTCATGCAGCGTTGTTCCAGGGTGGTCTCTGTTTCTCTCTCTGCCTCAGGAATGCCAATTAATTATAGATTTTGTCTCTTGATATAGTCGCACATCTCTTAGAGACTTTGTTTTGTCTTTTTAAGTTTCTTTTCTATATTTTTAACACTTTGAGTTAGAGCCATATTTGATCCTCAGACCCTGAAATTCTTTCTTCTGCTTGGTTAATTCTGTTTTCCATACTTATCAGTTTGTTACTGATTTCATTTACTGTATTCTTTATTGCCGTCATCTCAGTAACTCCTTCATTCTTTTTCTTGTCTCTCCTCATTTCTGTTCATTCTCTCTATTAATATCTTAATGTCTGGGTTTGTGGTTTGAGATCAGTTGTTCTGGAGGCTCTTCATTGTTTGTGTTCCAAAGTCTGTGTTCTCAGGTGCTGTCTTCCCAGGAATCTGTATGGGACCTATGTTCTTCCTTTGATTCTTCTTCATTTGGGATGGTTTTCCTCCTCCTCTTCCCCCCTTCTTTAATTCCGTTGCTTAGTGATGGGGGGATAGCTTTCACTTCTGTTTACTCAATCCCCTATTCCTCCCCATGAGATCCTCTGGGATTTGTTCAATTTTGAAGCTGGACTGGGGAAGTTTGGGCTTTGTTTTTGCAGTTTTGAGGTTTGATTAAGGTGTGATGGGGAGAGCTGTGGTTCAGAAGCTATCTGCAGATCACAGTATCCGCTGACAGGTGTGTGTCCTGGAACCCACTTCCCACCACCTTACAATCTGTACATGCAGCAGAGGCATATATATGCCCCCTGAAAGCAAAATGAGATAAGAAAAAGGACAAGAATGGAAAAAGGAAGAAGGGAGACAAAAGGAAGATGAAGAGTGAGGAGAGGGAGATGGAACACAGACAGGCACACCAACTAACAAATAAACAAAGAAAGAAACAAACAAAAACCCCAAAGACATACAAATGAACATATAAAAAACACCCTGATAATGCACTCACCCTCAAAAATACTTAGTTCAAACAGAGTGACTAAAAAACAAAATATCAAAAACAAAACAAGTACTCAAACATAAACAAAAACAGAGGGGGAAAAAAATTCACTCCTGCTGTGGTCCATTTCTGGAGCTTCAGGTTCCTTTCCCAAGCACCACTGCTGCTACTGGCTGCAGCTGTGGTAGGGAACTGGCTCTGTTCTCCAGCCCCTCCTCTCCTCTCTCAGAGCAGGCCAGTGGGGTTGCTTTTAGTGTGGTCAGATGCCCCACAGACTGTTGTGGGAGGAGGGTGAATCAGATCCAGACTCACCTAACTCATCCATGCTGCCACTGCTGCTGGTTCCCCACTCTGATCAGATATGTCTGTGCCTGGTCCAATAAGGAGGTGGGGAATCCGTCTCTCCATGTTCATTCCTGAAGTTACCTCTCTGGATCAGTGATGGTGGCTCCCAGAGGTGTGCAGAGATCACCTCTGGGACCCGGGTTGGAGGCTGAACAGAGCTGGGAAGACCAGCGCAGGTCTCTGCCCAGTCCCTGGACAGAGAAATGGTGGTGGTCTGTGTCTCCTCTCTGGCAACAGGGCTTAGCTCCAGATTTCCTTGCTGCACCCTCTCCACAGTTCCTTCTGCCAGCACCTGGCCCACTGCCGTGCATGGTGCCATGGGCCAGGTGCCAGACTCTGAGGAGCAGCTGACCTCCGCTACCTCCTCTTCAGAGATCCCAGAGAATGGCTGATGATCCTGCATGCAGGGGGCTCTGATCTCAGAGTAGTCGTGGGTTGCAGACACCTCCAGAGGGGACTTCCGGGTGCTTGATCCCAATTTTTCCCATAGATGGACTTTCACTCAGTCAGCTGCACCCACCCACTCCTACACACTGTCTTTGTTGACACTCACCCTTGCAGAGACTTTCATGCTCCTACTGGTTTCGTTGCCATCTTGCCTCCTAGTCATTTCATTCCTTCTTAAAAACATAATTGTTACATGAGTTCTTTGTTAACTCTGCGTGGATGTCCAATGTAAGAGGGAAGCTCGAGGTTGGGCATGGGAGGAGGAATAGGAATAGAGGGATGTATTTGATGGTCACGATTCCTCTTGCATTGTGGGATCCTGCCCTGCCACTGCTGTTCTCTTTTGATCTTGCTCTTAAAATGAAATCAGCCCATTTTTCTTTATCTCTGCTCTCTTTATTGCCTTTACAATAATCTCTTCTTTGCCATTACTTGCTTTTTTGGTGGGAGAGTGTTGGGTTCCAGGCTTGAGTGCAGTGGCATAATCACTATTCACTGCAGCCTCAACTTCTGGACTCTGCCTCAGCCTCCTGAGTAGCTGGGGCTGCAGGTGTATACCACCATGTCCAGCTAACGTTCTGAGTTTTTTAGAGACAAAGTCTTACTTTGTTGTCCAGGTTGACTGTTACTCTTTGAAAAATGTTACCTGCAGATGTTTCTTCATTTTTGAGGCTTTTAGAAAAAAATACTTTAACTTTTTTATGAACTAGTTCATAAAGTAGGCTATATGACTATACTTTTCTTTCAGGAATTAGGGCTCTGAGTAAAACCTAGTGCTTTAAGTAATATTAATAAAGACTGTCAGCCAGAATTACTTAGCCAAAAGGTGTTGGCTGTGGCTTTTCTTCAGATATGCTAAATAAAGGCAGTTAAGGTAATTTTTGTTGTTGTTGTTGTTGTTTCTGAAGTGTTCCCTTTACTATGCAAATATGATATTTCAGCTGCTTCCCAGTTTTAAGTTCTGTAGCAGGCATTTTGATATTACTTCCAAGGTGCTTCCTCCTATGCGTGGTCTGGACAGCAGCAAGGGAGATTATTATGCTCTTATGAGGCTCTTGGCTGCTCTTACTGCTCTAAGGGCTTTAACGCAGAAGTTGCAGTGATTGGAGTGTTGTGCAGTTGGTATGTAATATGAACTGACAGCATGTAAACAGGGCCGGCCCAGGGATTGGTATGTGAACAGTCACATCTTTCCCCCATCAGAAATGTTTCTAAAATAAGAGAAACCAGTAACTGCTACCTAATTCCTGAATTTTCTTTGGTGTTACAAGACTTAGGAAGATATATCACATTAGTTGAAGCATATTGTATTAAAAATGAGCAATTATCACATATTAAAATGTTTCATGAATTTTGATTCCTCAGCTAGATGAAATACCACATGTAAATGGAGCTGAGTTCTGCAGATATATATTCCTCAAAGACTGTGCCACACATTCATTAGTTAGTATAGATTTACTGTGTAGATTTAAATTGCAGATTTCCTTAGTTTTCATTTTTAATTCAGTGTAGATGTTTGTACCTTGATGTAACCATTGTTTCTGTAAAATATTAAATATTTTGGTATTGAGAAATAATTCTTTGAGTTTTTCCTCCTGCTTTAGATTACCCATGCATCATAGATCTTAGATTTCTTGTGTTCATTGATCCTCTGTTCAACCAGCATAAAGAATGCCCCTCTTTTCGCCCTTTTTTCAAAATATGTTAATTTTTAATGTTTATATATATCTACTTTTTATTTTTCTTGTTAGAGATGAGTTTTACTAAAGTCAAACACTTAAAAGTGTGTCTTTGGATAAGAAGACATGTTTTTCATGTCTGATTTCATTGAAAGCCTATTTGTTGTTGAAAGCCTTGAATGTTTAATGTTTATTTCCCTGACTTTGGGCATCAGAAGTAAAATTACTTTAACTGAGATGTTATCAAGGAATGCTGATTTTATAAAGTAGTTCCGGTTGTCTGGAGGTTTTTGGTCTTTGGATTCTAGAATTCTTGGTTATCTTTGGAATCACCATGTTTTGTGGGGGGCATGATAATTTACTTTATCACAGTAGTATAGACCTCACATATTCACTTCTGAAAAACACAGGGGCCTTTTTCAGTAAAATAGTGTACCTTTTCTTTCTTAGCAGAGAGGTACTAAAGTGTCACAGAGAAACATCTTTTTATTGTTTATTCAACATTTTCAGGAGTCTTTTCCCTGCCATTTTTATTTTGGGGATTTTCACATTCATATTTTTCAATATCTAAATCTTTATTTTTGCCAAAGGACTTAATTTTTAAGTAGTTTATTGACAAAAGCAGTGTACATTCAAGCAAGAGGAAATTAACAGCTAAATATAAATTAAATAATTTTTAAATGTTGTTATAGATTAAAGCCAAAACTGAATTATTGCTGTCAGCAGAAGCAGCAAAAACTGCCCAAAGAGCTGATCTTCAGAATCATTTGGACACAGCTCAAAATGCATTACAAGATAAGCAGCAGGTAAGGAGGCAGATGCCATTTCATACTGTAACGTAGTGCGTTGGCAGATAAATACATTGCAGACGTGTAAAAATGATGCCTAGTTTGCTTTTAGTAGGTAGGCTGGGCCATGACCCAGATGCACTTACTACTTGGAAGCAGTGAATGACTTTCTTCTCAGTTATAAGGGCTGAGGGACTGGAAGGAAGTCTTAAGTTTCTTTTCTCAATATTCTGATACAATAGAAGCTTCCTATTATAGGGTCAAGGTCAAAGTGCTGGTAGTTTTTTTGTTTGTTTTTTACCTTTTATGGTAGAAATTTTTAAAATTGTTATTCAAAGAGTAGTATTGGTTATTGGTCCATTTTTAAAAAACGGTAAAGAAGTATATCGAGTTAAAAAAAAATAAATCAGTTTTCTGTATTTACCCTTTATCCCAATCCTATTTTTCTCCTTGAATGTTAGCTCCTAAATATGGTATTATCCTTCCAGGCCTCTATAAATGTTGAACAGTGAACATTTATTTATGTTTTCGCACACACAAATATTTTCCTTTTATGTACATGGAATCAATCTATAGCTGTGGTTCTGCCACTTGCCTTTTACTTACGGTTTTGGTAAACACATCTGGAAAGTATTTTCTAAGCATAAGATCAGAGTCAGAAACTGTAATGAAAAAAGTATTTATAAGAATAGCCACATAAAAATTTAAAATTTATCCATCAAAAATATTAACACAATTCTAAAGCAAATAGAAAATGAATAAAACATTTTCTGGAATGTGTCTGATGAAGGGTTAATATCCTCATTAATTAAAATACTTTTACATTAGAAATAAGTAAAATAATAAGAAAATATAAATGATCAAAACTATATTAGGAAATGTTCAAGTTCATTAAAAATTCATTGCAAATTAAGACAATAATGGGATAGGATATATTTGCCTGTATAGAAGAAAATTGTGTGTGTGTGTGTGTGTGTGTGTGTGTGTGTGTGTGTGTGTGTGTGTTTAATTACCAGTAAGAGGTCAGAGAGAATGTGATCTTACAAGTCACTTGTCTACATTGTTAGTGGTGATGGTATACATCAGTTCATCCTTCTGGGTGGGGAAGGGAGAGAGCTGTTTGGCAGTATTTATTAAGAACTTTATACTTTTTTAACATTTAAAAAAATCTAACTTGTTATCTTTTATCCTAAAGGGAATAATCATAACTTTAAAGATTCTGTTTGAAACTCTGTTGTTAATAAGTGCAGGAAATTTAGTGGTAGTGTTAGAATTTAAAGCATGAAAAAGATAGAAACTAATGTGCAGCAAAGACTGGAAGAAAGTTAGCAAGATATTGAATGTGATTATCTCTGGGTAGTGGATTTACTAGTAATTTCTATTTTGTTTCTTCTATGCAACTGGATTTTCCAAATGAGTTGAACAAGTATCATATGTGTAATTACTGTTCCATTTAAAAAAAATATATAGTTTTGACCACTTATATTTAAAAAATAGTATTTTTTAAAAATTGGTGTATTGAACACTGAAAACATTGAATTCCAATATAAAAGTGTTATTTTAATGTTAGTCTAGTTAATATTCTGTTGTATTTTTTGGCTCCTAAAATAATTCTGCCTAGAAAAACATTGAAAATTTATTAAACTGTTATGCATGAAAATGTGGTATCTAGACTATACAGGAATTCTGTTCCTGTCCTTTAAATTGGTGGGACATTTGGGCCCTACAATGTAGTAAGCCTTACCAAAGTGTTCTTCGATTGTGCTTTTCTCTAGGAGTTAAATAAGGTCACTACTCAGTTGGATCAGGTCACTACAAAGTTACAAGACAAGCAAGAGCATTGCAGTCAACTGGAGAGTCATCTTAAAGAATATAAAGAAAAAAATCTCTCTTTAGAACAGAAAACTGAAGAGCTGGAAGGGCAAATTAAGGTTTGTATAAGAGAAGTTGAATTTAGCCATATTATCTACTGAAATAGCAATGGAATAGGGTGACCTACACAGAACCAAAGGCTTTTAATTCACAAAGAAAGGTGATGTGGTGGTGTAACATTTTTAGAAAATTACTTGGAATTCTTTATGTCTTAATTTTGAATTCCATCCTTATTTTTATTTCTTCATTAATAGGTGGCTTTTATACATGACAACTAATATGTACACTGATTCTGTTGTCACGTGGAACTGTAGCCAAGAGGCAACCGGGCAGAGATCTACTTTTGCAATTACACGGAACTTAGCAACATTTTGTTGTTGTCAAGTCTCTTCTCTTCCTTCATTTTTCCATCTCTTTACCTCCCTATTCCAGTATCGTATTTCAGATATGGTAGCCTTTTTCCTTTTTAAAACTTTACATTTATACTCTTTGAGTTTTGCTTATAATTTAAAAACATGTTGAGTAAACTGCATCTTACTTTAGCACAACTCTAAGTGGATATTTTGATTTACTAAAGAGGTGAAATGATTACACATTATCAGAGAAGGATGTGACCTGGGATTTTGTCCTTTAAATTGGAACAGTTAAATTATTATTATCAGTTAAATAAAAATTTCTCAAATATTTATGATGTATATATATATATATATGCGAGATATACATGAAACTTATACTTCCACAATCAGGTGAAGCAGGTGTATACAATTGTAGAGTCATGAGATGTGTGTGTGTGGGCATGTGTGTATATATGTACATTCATACCAACACAACATGGGAGGAGAATTGCATTTGCAATTCTGTTTGTGGGTTCTTTTCTTTTCCTTATGACCAATGATAATAGTGAAGGCAAATTACTTTAGGTATGGTTTAAAAGAGCAAAAGTACTACTTTACTAAAAAATGTCTAATGAGAATTCTATTTGGGTACCTTTTAAAAATAGTTGTTATTTAGAACCAAGAATATTCACTGTGATTGTCAGCTCTTTCACATTTTATAATTATTATTTTAGGAAGGATTTTATGTGTTTTCTGTAGACATTATTATAGAATTCATTTGGTTACATCAAATATCCTTTCTTTAATGAATATTTTCAATGTAGTTATTGGATAAGAGCCATAGGCACTCACCAGTTTATAAAATACGTAGTGCAAAATCTCTACAGCTGTGCAAGAAAGTGCATTTCAGCAAGCTTTTTTTTTTGAGTTGGAGTCTCACTCTGTCGCCCAGACTGGAGTGCAGTGGCTGCTCCTGGCCACCGCAGCCTTGACCTGCTAGGCTCTGGTGATCCTTCCGCCTCAGCCTTCCGAGTAGCCGGAATTACAGGCATGCGCCGGCTGATTTTTTGATTTATTGTAGAGATGAGGTCTCACTGCCCAGGCGGGTCTCGAACCCATGGGCTCAGGCAATCCACTCACCTCAGCCTACCAAAGGTGCGGGATTACAGGCTGAGCCACCGAGCCCGGCTTCAGCAAGCTTTTTAAGCACATATTTAACAGTTTCACTTTGTAAATTTGTAAGCATACATAATTACGTGTATATGTATGAGATAGAAATTGTACTCTGAACAACAATGTCATTTAGAGTAACAGGTGAAAGAAACAAATCAGGAGTTTAATTGGCTTTATAGTTAGGATCAGTAGTTGCTAATGAGGAATACGTGGCAACTTCATGTTAGTTTTAAATATTTTATGATTACATCAATGCTTTTAACTGTAAATAAAAGGATACTATATTTTAAGTGTTTACAAGAGTGAATCTATTACTTTTTTTAATACCTGAGAATATAAATTTTACTCTAGTAATAAATATTTATATTTAAGTTAATTTTTTTATTCAGAATTAATTTTAAAAGTAAACATTTACTGACTGCCTATCATGTATAAAGCCTTATGCTAGGTCTCCTGAAAGATTTTAAGATAAATAACCCCTTACTCAGTAATGGTTTCAAAATGTGTTTTTTATAATACACCAATTTGAATATAAACAAAAATGTTATAGTATTTAATAATAATCAACAATTACTGACGTTCAGTTGGCTTCTATACTGTATTTCTCCCATAGAAACTAGAAGCTGATACTGTTGAAGTTAAGGCCAGCAAGGAGCAAGCTTTCCAGGAGCTACAGAAGCAGAAACAGCTGAACTCAGATTTAGAGCTCAGGGCTGCAGAATTGAGCAAACAGCTTGACATGGAGAAAGAAACGTAAGCTAAATCACTCATCTATAGATTAAGGGAGAAGACTGTAACTAAATATTAACATTTCCTTAAAGGTTCTACTTCCTATCACCGTGCTTAAAGACTTAGTACATGTTTATTTTGGGTTGATTTTATAAACTGCTGATGTTAATGTGAAGGAAAAATTTAAATATGGCAAAAGTACACTTCACTAGAAAGGACTGAAAACTTAGTTTTATAAAATTTCGGTCATCTAGTCTGTTTTCAACAATAATATGGTGCTCATTTCTTTGGAGTAAAGTAATTGTTTTGAGTTGTTCACAAATTTGAATAGGTTAATGTAAAATTTTAAAATGTAGGTGTGTTTATATGTATTACCCAAGAGCCATCAGGCTTCCAGCTCTGAGGCACTATGCCAATTAGGGAATGGACTTTCTTAAAAGAAACACTCTTTTTCAGCCTGAAATGGAATACATTTGGCAAATTATCTATGTTTGTGAGCATAAAGGAAGCCAAAAACAGTGTGTCATCTCTTTTTTATTATTGAGGTAAAATGCATGCATAGTTGAATGCACAAATTTTACATTATACAATTTGAGTTTTTAAAAGTATATATTTTGTGTAACTGTGCCTCTCAACAGCCCCATACAGGACCTTGTCATCCCTCCTAGAGCGTCCTCACATGCCTTTCTGGCCAATACCTTACCTTTTCCCTGTAGATAGTCACAGTCTGTGTGACTGTATGGTATCGTGATACCAGTGCCACACCACGTTGAATAATGTAACTTGATGATACCAGGTATCAGTCCTCCACCTTCCCTTTTTTTCAAGATTGTTTTAACTGTTGTAAATTCATTGTTTTTCCATATACATTTTAGTATTAACTCGTTCATTTCTACAAATAAAACTTTGAGTTTTGATGGGAATTGAATTGAAACTATAAATCAGTTTGGATAGAAGTAACATCTTAACAATATTGAACCTTCTAATCCACAAATGTGGTATATTTCTTCATCTACTAGAGTCTTTAATTTCTGTGAATAGCATTTTGTTGTTTTTAACTAGAGATTTTGTAAGTCTATTATTAAACTTATTCCTGACTATTTTATGTTTTTAATACTATTGTAACTATAATTTTTTAATAAATTTTATTTTTCACTTGCTTGTGGCTCTTATAAAAAATAATTTTTATATGTATTGAATTTCTGTACTTTAACCTTGCTAAATTTGCTTTTGTTTTATAGAGTTCTAGAGATGTTCGAAATAGACAATTATACTGTATGTGAATAGAGACTTCTTTTCCAATCTGTCGGCCTTTTATGTCTTTTTCTTGACTTACTGCTGGCTGGGACTTCCAGTAAAATTTTGAATGTAAATAGTAATAGCAGACATTTTTGCACTGTTTCTAATCCTAGACAGGAAATATCAAGTGTTTCATCATTAAGTTTGAGGTTAGCTGTAGGTTTGTCCTGGATTCTCTTTATCAGATTGAGGATATTCTCTTCTTTTTTTTTTTTTTGAGTTGGAGTCTCACTCTGTCACCCAGACTGGAGTGCAGTGGCCGCTCCCGGCCACCGCAGCCTAGACCTGCTGGGCTCCGGCGATCCTTCCACCTCAGCCTTCCGAGTAGCCGGAATTACAGGCATGCGCTACCACGCCCGGCTGATTTTTTGATTTATTGTAGAGATGAGGTCTTACTGCCCAGGCGGGTCTCGAACCCGCGGGCTCAGGCAATCCACTCACCTCAGCCTCCCAAAGGCACGGGATTACAAGCTGAGCCACGGAGCCCGGCAGGATATTCTCTTCTATACCTAGTTTAAAAATATATATATATCATTACTGGATTGAATTTTGTCAACTTTGTTTTTCTGCCTCCATTGATACAATCATATAGTTTTTCTCTTTTATTCTGTTAATATGGTCAATTACTTTGATTGATTTTTCTAATATTAAACCAACCTTGCTTTCCCAGAACAAATCCCACTAGACCATACCATACTGTACTATCTTTTTATATATTGCTGCTTTTGATTTGGTAGTACTTCATTAAGGATTTTTCATTTATTCGTGAGGTTTATTGACCTGTAATGTTCTTTTAATATCATTATCGAGTTTTGATATCAGAGTTATGCTGGTCTTAGAAAAGAATTGAGAAGCATTTCCTCCTCCTTTGTGGAAGAGTTTGTATGAGATGGATATTATGTATTTCTTGAGTGTTTGATGAAATTCACTACTGAACCAGCTGGGCTTGGAGTTCTCTCTTTGAATTGCTTCATTTCGGGTTCAATTTATTTAATAGATATAGAGCTATTCTGATTTCCTGATTTTATTTTTAGTCAGTTTTACTAGTTTGTGTCTTTCAAGGAATTTGCTGATTTCATTGAAACTTCAAATTTATTGACATAATATTGGTCTTAATATGATACTTGTAAGGTCTGTAGGATCTATAGTAAAAGTTTCCTTTTACTCTTAATAGCAGTAATTTGTCCTCTTTTTTTCTTGATCAGTCTAATTAGAGGTTTATCAATTTTATCAAACTTTCATAAAAAGCTTTTGATTTAATTTTATTTGTCAATTTTCTATTTTATTTAATTCTCCTCTTATGTTTATAGTGTCCTTCTTTAGACTGTGTATGTAGTTTGCTCTGTCATTAATATATTTTTAATGTGAAAGCATCCCTATGTCTGTCTACATTTTGTAATATTTATTTTTTTCTTAGTTTTTCACCCCCTCTTTGTTAATGCTAGATGTCAGATTTTTGCAGATGGTAGTTATTTGTCTTTTTCTAATAAAATCAGTATAGTATGACAGTTTTTTCAACAAATGGAATAAATTAACTCAAAGGAGGGTGCTTATTTTCTAGTTCACACTGAAGTGCTCCGTAGTCTCATGACAACCCTGAGTCTAAGGGTGGATTTGCTTAAAAGGCATTAGGACTGTTAAGATTTATTGGCATATGAAATTTCAAATATCTCTTGTGGCAGAAGGGATATGTTTCTGGACACATCTCAAGTAGCCATAAAAGCGGAGCTGTGGCATAATATCTTCTTTACTCCAAAGCTAGATTCATCTCTTGCCCAGCTTATCCTTGATGTTGAAGCCATAATGAGATCTTCAAAGAATACATCACTCACCAGAATTTTGATAGATACAAATTAATTCCATCCCATTCAGTTGAATGTCTTCATAGGAGGGCTGTGACTGACTATATCTGAGTACGCTTAGTCTTTAAACAACAAATAGGCCACTCTGGCTGAGTTGATGGACTTGACTTGTGTCAAGGTGATGAGGACTCTTGATATTTCCAGCAGTAAAGGTGGAGACTAAGGGCCTGAGAAAAGTGCCCTTCAAGTTGATGAAGTAAAACCCATCAGAGTTGATGGTGAAGATGGTTCACACCTCCATGGGTTTCATCCTTGTTTTGGGATGTGATGGTGACAGTGTTCTCATTCTTATATCTACTAAACTGGATCCTGATACTTGGGATTGGAGGATGCATTTTGTACCTCAAATGGCGTTCTTCTTGCTGGTTTTTAGTGCCTAGGTATTTCAGGAGTATATTTGTTCCTTTATATCACCCCCTGAGTGGTGGTATGCATCGTCTCTGGAATCCAGTTCTCTGACCATGACGATCACCTCTGAAATGGTCCTTGTTCTCTTCTACAAAACCCCTGCAGGCTAATGGTTCCTTCCATTTTCAGTGGGCTCAATTAAAATAGGCCCATTTCCATTCTGTGTTCTAATCTTGTGGTTCAGAAATCACTCAGAAGCTCCTACATTGTATTGGGGTAGGAAAACTTTAAGACTGAGCTCTCTTTTGCCCATATACTTTATGCAAACAGTCCTCCTCTAGGTCTTCTTGCATTTCCAGAGCACTCCTCAGAAAGGAGGCCTGGGTCCTGTCTGCTCATTCGTAAACATATTGAGGCTTTGGTTAAACCCCACCATGAGCCCAGGGCTCAGCCCAGATGCTAGGGTACTGGGTCCCCTTTCTAGAGCCCACCTGCATCTATGTACCCAGCTTTTCCCTCCCTTCTTACAATGTATTTTCATGACTGCAGTTTAAGTTTTCTGATTTCCTTTGTGGTTTGTTCTTTGGTGCATGGGTTATTTACAAGCATGTTTGCTTTACAAACATTTGATTTCTAATTTGATTTCATTATGGTCAGAGAACATTTGAAACTAAGTTGTATTGAAGGTCTAGTGTATAGCTTAGTGAATTTTCTATGTGCATATATATGTACTCTGTTGTTGGATGGAGTCTTCTTTAAACAGCAGTTACAGTGCTGTTCTTATTGTCTATTTCCTTGCCAATTTTTTCTTCTGACAGTTCTATCAATTTCTAAGAAAGATATGTTCCAACTATGATTGTGGATTGGTTTCTTTCTTTCTTTCATTACTTAAAAAAATAAAATAAACAGGAAGTTTTACTGTACGTAAGTCTATATTTCTGTTTTGCCTTCTTTCATTCATATAATCTTATGATTTTGCTATTAATTTAAGGAAAGTTAAGTAGTATAGTAAAAAATATATCAGGTTTTAATTTTAGGGTTGTTTGAACAGGAATTTTAACTGTATTAAAATGGTTACATGATATTAATATAATGACTTTTCTATTTAGATCTTTAGAAACCAGGGAGGTACAGTATTCTGTGAACCTACTAAACTTTAGCATCTTATCTAGTTTTTTCGAAAATAAAAGTATATTTCTGGGACTAAAAAGTTGGAAATTTTCAAAGTATAAATGTAGTTTGGGTATTATATTAATGCTCAATTTAAAATATGCAATTTGCTCATCTTTTTTTTTTTAAGTGAGAAAGCAGGATTTATTGAGAGGACAGAGAAGCTCCCACAGTGGGAGGGGACTTGAAGGGGTTGCCCCGCAATTAGCACATCTTTTTTCTTTTCTTTTTTTTTTTTTTGAGTCAGAGTCTTACTCTGTCACCGAGACCAGTATGCAGTGGCATGCTTACGGTCACTGCAGCCTCAACCTGCTGGGCCCAGGTGGTCCTTCTGCCTCAGCCTTCCAATTAGCTGGAACTACAGGGGCATGTGCTATCATGACTGGCAATTTTAAAAATTTTTTATAGAGACGAGGTCTCACCAAGTTGCCCAGCCTGGTCTTGAACCTGGGCTCAGGCAATTCTCTCTCCTTGGCCTCCTAGATTGCTGAGATTACAGGCTTGATCCACCATGCCTGGCTTTTTTTTCTTTTTCTTTTTTTTTTTTTTAGTCAAGCTCTTACTCTGTCACCTAGGCCGGACTACAGTGGCACAATTATGGCTCACCGCAGCCTCAGCCTCCTGAGTAATTGGGACTACAGGCACCACCACACTGACTAATTTTCTGATTTTTAAAGATATGAGGACTTGCTATGTTACCCAGGCTTGTCTCAAACTCCTAGGTTCAAGTGATTCTCTTGCCTTGGCCTCTCAAAGGCTAGATTATAGGTGTGAGCTGCCGCATCCAGCCCTGTTTTTATTTATTTGTTTTTTTGATATTACATTTTTTATAACAACCTTCCTTTAACATATTGTTGCATTATTATGCTAGTCATAAATTTATACTGATTATATTAGAGTGAGTGTACATCCAGAAATATTATTACCTTGACTTTAAAAAATGGCTGATATTTAATGTGTGGGAGGGAGATTTTTTTTGCTGTGTAATATGCATGATTTCATTTATTTAAAGAAAATAATAAAAGTTTGAGGTTTAACTTTCCTAAAGCTATATTTCTGTTTTCTCATCCTTGCAGCTTATATATTTATCTGTAAAAAACTTAAGGACAAATGATAACAAATCTCCTGTATAATCTGCTAGGTTCTAGGGTTAAAGTAAAGAATTTGTCTTTCCTCTATATTTGAAATAAAATATTCCTTTATTTTATTTTATTTTTTTCTGGGTTAACCATAAGTGTTTTAACGCTTAAGACCTGTCAAGATGCATAATGTGCTTTATGTTTTCAAAGAAAGAGGCAAAGTTCTCTATGTGTTTGAGAAATGACAGAATAAGTAGGTTCTTTAGGGAACCTAGGAAAAGTCTGGCTGCTGTAGACAGTGGGGCTTGTGGCATGGAGTTTTCTTTGGGGATTGACTGTCAAGACTGGATTGAGTCAGGAGGCTTATATTAGATCATTACTCTGCCCTCACTCTAACTTACTTGACTTGAGAAAAACCATTTATTTCTGCTAATGATCAGATCAGATGTCCAGCTGTGTAATTTTCTGAAATTATGATTGTTACTCCTGAACTATACAACAAAGTTTCAGAACTCTGTAATTGGTTATGGTTAATTTTGAATGGTAAATTATGTATTATTTTAAAAAATTGTTTCTCAAATATTTAGAACATCCAATACAAAACTGGATCTACAGAAAAAATCTGAAGCCCTTGAAAATATCAAGCAAATGCTCACCAAGCATGAGAAAGAAAAGTTAATACTGAAACAAGAATTTGAAAATTTAAGTCAAGATGCAAAGTTGCAGCACAAGGAATTGAATAACAGAATCCAAACAACAGTAGCAGAACTACAAAACGTGAAAATGGAGAAAGAAGCTTTAATGACGGAACTCTCTACAGTAAAAGAAAAATTATCAAAAGTTTCTGATTCTTTGAAAAATTGTAAAAGTGAATTTGAAAAGGAGACTCAGAAAGGAAAAGCTGCTGTGTTAGACTTGGTTAGTCTTTACATTTACATTTTTAGGTGAAAGTGATTACTGTATTTAAAATATACTGATTTTTCTCCTTAATTGACTAATGACTTTTCATTCCACATTTAAATAATTTTAAGTAGTTCTTATGAGGAAAGGAATGGATTGTTTACACCAAGGAAAATCTCAAAATAATGGTGAGCATGCACGTGTGTGTGTGTGTGTGTGTGTGTGTGTGTGTGTGTGTGTGTGTGTGCAGTTTTCTAAGGCCAAGCATCTTTTCAGTTGAATATAACAGTCTTTCTGCATTGCAGGTTTGATGCTAGTTTTGGGAGAGCCTATAGCACGTTTGTTCTAGGGATGCTTCTACAAAGAATATGGCAACTACTTGAAATGTTACTTAGTTGCCTGAAAAAAAGATCAGAAAGATCTCAGTGACGCTTTTACTTCTGGTGACAGTAAAATTTCTAATTCTTTATTAAAAATTCTGAATCTCAGTTGGGCACAGTGGCTCATGCCTGTCATCCCAGCACTTTGGAAGGTGGAGGCGAGAGGATTGCCCGAGCCCACGGGTTGAGACCAACCTGGGCAACATGGCGAGACCTCGTCTCTACAATAAATAAAAAAATTAGCCAGTGTGATGGCACACACCTATGGTTCCGGCTACTTGGAAGACTGAGGCGGAAGGATCATCTGAGCCCAACAGGTCAAGGCTGCGGTAGCCATGAGTGTGCCACTGCACTCCAGCCTGGGCAACAGAGTGAGACTCTGACTCAAAAAAAAAAAGGAAAAAAGAAAATTCTGAAACTCCAGATAATAGCATGTTTAGAGTTATTGTAAAACGTATTTAAACTATAGAGAAAAAAAGCCACAGAGTCTCAGGAAATGCTTAAAGGGAATACTTTTCTCAGAAATATTTTAACCTAGAATAATACAAAGTAACAGCAAAAATACAATTCTTCTCTTCTCTCTGCAAAGGTCGATGAAGTGTTCAGTGATATAAAACATATGGGAGATTAGTATGTTACCTGTGTGTCCCTCTTTGTTTGAAGAAAACGTTTTTTATTGGTTCACCTTTCCTCTTAAATCATATATGATTATTTTAAAATTTATTGTTTTATAATTTTTTTTAAAAGTTGTCTTGCTTCCATTTTCTTGAAGCCCATTGTTCTACTTTTAAATATATTTTAAAATATAAAAATGATTAAAAACATTTCTTATGAGGAAAGGAATGGTACAAGTTAATGACATGTTAATTATATTGAATTCAGAGACACAAAAATGTGGTTTTCAAAGTGTTGTAAAACACTGTCTAAATGTTTAAAATATTTTATCGTAACAGTGGATTTGATCAAAACCTTTAGTGTTTCATTGTCTGTTTTTATTATTGAAAAGGATAATCCTATCCCACATTGACCCATCAATAATATTAATTTCCTGTGTATATTTTACTAAGCTTATAAATCAAACTCCTGAAGTTTATTATAAATATTTTCTGTGTAATATAGTTCTGTCTTTTTTTAGGAGAAAACATGCAAAGAATTAAAGCATCAACTTCAAGCACAGACGAAAAGCACACTTAAGGAGCAGAATGAACTGAAAAAGTCACTAGAAAAAGAAAGGGAGGTAAGATTCCTTTTTTTCTGTAACATAAATTATGTAAAGTATAATAAGGCCTTTATATTTAACAGCATTATTGCATAAAGCATGTTTGTCCTTGAGGACATTTCCACCGGAATTTTTTTATATTTTCAAGAACAAAAAGCATTTTCACACTGATATGTAGGTCAGAGGGCTATTTCTCTGAAATGTGATTGATTATAAACAGTTTAAAATTGTTATTTGTGTTCTATCTACTGTTTAAAGATTTAAGCTAATTTGTAATAAAAGGCCCAAATAAAGAAATATAGTTAACAAGGGTAGAAAATGGAGTCAGCTAACTATAGTTATAATTAGATAATCTAGGTTAACAAACATTATTATGCTTGGGGAAAAATATCTTAATAGGTTTCCTATAGAAATGTCCTTATGCATGCTATTTTATAGACATTTATAGGCAAATTAATACTGTGGTTAATACTTCTATTCCTGTCTAGCAAAAACAAACAAGAAAACAAGTAAATAAATGGGTATAATACGGTTGTTACTCTCTGAAGTCATACTTGTTAGCAGCTAGAGTCCAGGCATGCAGCTTTCTAGAAAATCAGATTTGATAAAGCAGCAAAGCAGAGTTCTGACAAATGTTTGATGTGATGGTATTCTGGTTGTTGATTGGAATAAGACTCTTGTGTTGTAGATGCCAGCCATGTAAGTGACAAAATTATAGTGGCTTAGTCCCAAGTTCTGAATCAAGATTGTCCAAATTTTTATCCTGCTTTGGCTACTTATTAGTTCTGCCATTTTGTCATATTTTAGAAAGGTTACTTAATCTCTGTGCTCTAGTCTCCTTAGTGGTAACATGGGGCTAATAATGGAAACTGTGTGATAGAGTTTTGTGAGAAATAAATGGGTTAATACATTTAAAGTGATCAGAGCACTGACTATACCTCATAAATGTACATATGCTAGATATTATTTTACCATTGGTTATCGTAACATAATCATCCTTATTGTCACTCTATCTGGCTTCTGTTTTACGTAAAAATATTTTGCTGTGTATTGGAGATAAGCTGAGACATCTGTGTGTAGCATTAAACTTTTCTTGAAAGTAACTTTGAATATGGTTAAATGCTCAAATGTGATGCTAGGTTCTTAATGAAATATGCATAAAACATGAAAGCATAACTTTGACTGGAGAAGGTGGGAGGTAACAGTGTTTCACCATGGTCACAGAGGCGCATCAGTGTGACTTCTATATGCCATCTAATTTTGACAGAAACATAGCCTCATGTAAAAACAAGGCATAGTAAAATATGCCCCAGATCTCTAAATGAGGTAATTGTCGTGCAGTGCCGCTAAATATCATCAGACAGATAATAAATGTATTTGCCAAAAGTGATTTTTGTTTTTTCATTGTTAATATCTAGCTGTTCTTTGTGACTAACTGGCCAACAGGCTTAGTAGCTTTTGAGAATATTCTTTTTCATTTTATTTATTTACTTAAATTTATTTTTATTTTTATTTTTCTAGAGTATTCTTGAAAGACAGGGTAACCCCTTCACGTCCCCTCCCGCTGTGGGAGCTTTTCTGTCCTGTCAATAAATCCTGCTTTCTCAAAAAATAAAATAAAATAAAATAAAATAAAATAAAATAAAATAAAATAAATGCTAATACTGTCTTAAAAAAAAAGAAAAAGAAAGACAGTAGACATCTAGCAAGCGAGACACTGATATTGACATACCTATTTTCTGTGATGCAAGAAAATATTAATTGAGTTCATTTATAAGCTCTATCTAAATACCCAACACAATAAATGGAAAAGGAAGTAGTGTTAAACAAATTATGAAGATGAGTTCAGCATGCCATCAGATAGTGAATGGTGTCAGCTGGGAAGCAATATGAGAATATAGATTCTTCTCTTTTGTTAACTACGAATTACTTCCAACCAACAGCCTCAGTAATTTCTTCCTTGACCAGTTCCTGGCATGTAGTAGACACTTAGTAAATGTTTTTTGAAGTAAATGAAGGCTAAACAGATTTTATTTTTTCTTAGACTTCTCATATGTTGAAATTGGAACTCAGTTCAGTGCAGGAACAAGTTGTACAGACCCAGAGTGCTTTGAAACAAAAGGAAAAAGAACAACAACAACTTCAGGGGAGCCTGAATGAGCTAAAGCAATCAACCGAACAGAAGACAAAACAGATCGAAGCACTCCACGGAGAAGTGAAAGCTGCTGTTTCACAGAAGGTAGGGAGAGGAGGTAAAACCGGACAATTAAAATGACACAGATGAGCTGCAACACAGAAAAATTTATATAAGCTAAACATTTTTCTAATAGTTAAATGTATGAAAGCATTTGGTTATAGAATTAAATCTCTTCAGTCTGGATTTTCATTCACTATAACCATTTGTCAGATAATTATTTAGAATTCTAGTATTAATCATTTGCTCAACATGAAAGTATCTTTTTGCAAAATAACATACCTAATGCTTAATGTTAATGGAATAATTTATGCAGCTTTTCTAGTATATTAGATTTTAAAGGAATTTAAAGTAAATCATCCTTATTAAGACAGAATCATCAGAAACAAAAATCACAAGTGGGACATATTAAAAACATTTACTAGTGTCAGGTAGTATATACTTGTTATTTAATATTTTAAATTACATCATAATGGTTTCTACTTCTAGACCTATTGTCATTTATTCTTGAGTATGTTTTTCATTCTTTATTTTATTTATTTATTTTGAGTTGGGGTCTTGCTTTGTTGCCCAGGCTGGATTGCAGTGACATGATCACAGCTTACTATAGCCTCAAACTCCTGGGCTCAATCCATCCTCCTGTCTCAACTTTCTGAGTAGCTGGGACTACATGTGTACACCACCATGCCTGGTTAATTTTTTGACTTTTTGTAGTGAGGAGGTCTTGCTAGGTTGCTTAGGCTAGTCTCAAACTCCTGAACTCAAGTGATCTTCTCCCTCAGCATCCCAGAGTTCTGGGATTACAGGAATGAACCACCGTGCGTGGCCTGGTTTTCATTCTTAAGTATATTTAATACTTGTCCAGATCAAGAGTTGGTAAGCCAGGTAATGGTGAAAGACAACGATGGAACATAGTTCTGCTAAAGGTTAGGTGATCAAAGAAGCCTCTCTGGAGACTTGAGTTGATAGATGAGTTACAAAAGCTATCTGTCCAAAGGTCTGGGACAACTAGTGCCAGGACCTTAGAACAAGCTTGGAATTTTCTAGAAACAGAAGACCAATATGGGTTAAATCAGTGGGAGAGGGAAAAGACCACTTGAGATGAGCTCAGAGAAGTAGACAGGACCATGTTGTTTCTGTGCAAGTTGGTAGATTATTAGATGATGGAGAATGGTGCAGCTTGTTCTAAGGAAAATTGGAATCTATTGTAGAATCTTGAGCAGAAAATGGGGGGGTGGCTAGAAGGAAGTAAAGGAGCAAGCAAGGAAGGCATTAAAAAACGATGGCAAAAATCTAGACGTACATGATGTAGGCACGATCTAAAGTGTTAGAAGTGATTTGTGAAGATGTTTTGGAAGTTGAGTCACCAACACCTTTTGATTGACCAGATGGTGAGAGCAGCAGAAAGAGGAATCTAGGATAACTCTAGGTCTCGGTTTGTGCACGTGGGTGGTAGTTAATGCCATTTATTGGGGGAAGTAGCAGCTTTTAGATGCACAGAGCTGCTGTCAGGAATTGAGGGTTCTCTTGAGATAGGTCCGTTATTCTAGTGGAGGTGTCGGGAAGACACTTGGATAAAAGTGCCCAGAGTTCAGGTGGAGAGGATGGAGCTAGAGGCTACATTTGGGAGTCAGTTCTAAATAACAGGTGTTCAAATCCGTGGGTCTGGTTGAGATCTTCTGTGGAGAGAGGGCATGTAGAGTACAGGAGGGCCAGGGGTCGAACTTGGGGCTGTTACCACACTGAGAAACCTAGTAGGAGAAAAGGGCAGGGGAAGGCTTTGAGCAGTGATGACCAGGAAGACAGGAAGAGAGCCTAAAACAGGTGTTCTGGAGACCACGTGGAAGAAAACATTTCTGCAAGGGAACATGACAATACCAAGTACCACTAAGAGACCAAGTAAGATGTGGCCAAGGATGAGCATCTTGGATTTTGAGACATGGGGATCACTGATGAGCTTGACAGTAGTTTCATTGAGGCCTTGCATTTTAAAAGCCAATACTTGTCATGCTATGCATATGTGTATCTTTAAGGATGTCATAATTTGTGCATATCTCTGGAATCTTCTTTTTTTTTTGAGTCAGAGTCTTAATCTTTCACCCATACTGGAGTGCAGTGGCACGTTCACAGCCACTGCAGCCTCAACCTGCTGGGCTCCGGTGATCCTTCTGCCACAACCTTCCCAAGTAGCTGTAACTACAGGCATGTGCTACTATGCCTGGCTAATTTTTGATTTATTGTAGAGACGAGGTCTCGCCAAACTGCCCAGGCTAGTCTCGAACCCACGGACTCAGGCAATCCTCTCGCCTCGGGCTCCCAAAGTGCTGGGATTACAGAATGAGCCACCAAGCCCCGTCTCTGGAATCTTCTTAAAGACTACAGACAAGTTTAGAGTTTAAAGTAGTTAGGACTTTGGGAGATTTTCTTTTCCTGTCTTGATTTTAATAAAGATGACCTATAGCCATCTCCTAAGTTGTGCTTAAACTTCCAAAAGTAGAAACAATCTATTTCAACATAATAATGACTTCTTATTTCTTTCATGTTTCATGAAGTTTCTTTTAGTCCAACCTTTGATTATGTCCTCTGAGGCACCAGTACCTTGTCCGCCCCATCAGGGTGTGGCTGTTACTCTGTCTCCTGAAACCTGACACTTAGTACTTCCCATTGGAATGCTTTTTTCCCCCTTTGTTTAATTTCTTTTGCATTTTGTGGTTTTCTTAAAAAATTGGGACTTGTTGGATTTTGTAGTTTTTTGACTTTATGAGTCTATGGAAAGTTAGTCTTTACTAAGGTAGAATTTTAGGGCATAAATACAGTTCAACTTGTTCTCAGGAATTCTCTTTGTCTGGACTTCGTTTTATATTTGTAACTGGTGTTTGGAATGCATACTGTTTTAAATAACTACTGTATGTTTCAGACAGAACTTGAGAATAAACTACAGCAGCAGGCAACACAGGCAGCCCAGGAACTTGCATCAGAGAAAGAAAGAACAGCAGTATTGCAAGGCACCTATGAGAAAAGTCAAGAAAGTCTAAAGCAGCTTCAGTCTGATTTCTACGGAAAGGAATCTGAACTTCTAGCCACGAGGCAAGACCTGAAGGTAGAGTAACTACATTGGACAATAAAAACTCTGTCAGTTGTTCATAGACATTTGTTAAATGAGCCATTTGAACCCAAATGGTCAAGGGAATGTTACTATTTGTGGACTAGCATGTTGTTTTCTATTAAATTGTTATTTTTGTATGGGCATACTTTAAAAAATTTTTTACATTATAGCAAAATGATGATGTTTATAAATGTGGACATTTTGAAATGACACATCTATAATGGTAAAATAACTTGGATGTGTGTTAGTTGTTAGTTGCGGTGCTATTATTTTATCTGAGAATCATGCTATCTTTCTGTGAAATCACTGGAAAGAAGGGCCGCCTTTGACAATCTAGGGGTTTAACTGTAAACCACTATGGAAAACATAGGCCATTTCATTGTTACTTGGCAGACACCACTGACATTAGTTTTATATGTTTGTCAGCTTCCCAAGATTACTGGAAAGCCTGATGTTTAAAACTAGGAGGTTATAGCTCAAAATAAACACATCCATAGTTATCTAACAACGGATAGAAATGTTATTCTTGATAAAAGACTGTTTGATTAGATAAAATATTTCATGTTTATTAAAATGAAGGATATGAGAAAAGGATAAAAAATCTTTAGATAATATGAAGGTTATCAACTTTCTAGGAAAAGTATAGTATGTATGATCTAGCAGAAGAGTCATCCAGTTTTCACTTGCTTTCTCTCTCTCTATTTTGTCAAGGTGAAATGTGGTTTCTCTTTCTTTCCTATGTTTGGGATTTTTGTTTCTTTAATTTAGAGGGCAGGTTGAAAAGGACAGAGTATTAAAATGTTGTGTTTATTTCAAATGCATCTGTTTCACCCACGGGCTTATGCAGGGAAGGCTACATGAGGAAGGCAGGATTTTTCTCCCAAGGGCCCATCTGGGAGAAAGCACTGTAGTGGAAGGCAGGGAACATACCTGTCCTGCTGGAGCTCTCACAGATGTTTGGAATGGAGGTTAGGAAGGTCAGGTTCAAACTGAGAAGAAGCTCAGATGCCCGACAAAGACCGTCGAGTTTTATATTTGGGGGAAGTGAAGAGTCTAAACAGAGGAGTGAAACAAAGCAAATAGTCCTTTAGAAGCAGCCTGTTAGAGGTTTCCAGGCAGCATAGGCTAAACTGGGACAGACGCATAGGGGGAGGTGAGTGGGGTGGTCATTTCCCTTACTTCCTTCATAAATTCTAGCAGTCAGGATATGAGTTGATGAGAAGTGGAATGAAAGTTCAAGAGGATGGAGTCAGGAGAGTAATGGAAGAGAGAGAAGAAGAAACAAGACCTGAGAGTCTGCCAGGCTGCAAGGAAGGGACGGAGGCAGTACTGATCAATGATTTACAAAGAAACAGGGAAGTGGGTAAAGGAATTTTTATGTTGCCAGTAGAATACACCTCTCTGTCTATCTATCTACCTATCCATCCATCCTTCCATTTATCCATCCATCCATCCGTCCATCCATATGTCTATCTACCTACCAAGATAAAAATAAGCAAAGGTTGTTATTAAGGAAAAACACCATGAAATATTTAGGTAGTGTTAAATTATTGTTATCATTTTTCTCTATGTTCCTGTTGAGAGGCCAGGAAGGTTCATGCTGTAGTTTGAACTTGACCCCAGGGCAGTGAGGAACCACTGAAAGGAGTTACTTAGATTGTACTTTAGGCAGGTGACTGGTTGCCAGACAAGGAATGGCTGTGGGGGGCAGGGCCGAATGTGAAGACCAGGAAGAGATTTGGCAGTCATTCAAGTGCGAGATGCTGCTGGTTGGCTTGGTAATAGGAGGGATGGAGGAAGTAGATGAATGGACAGGACGGTGAGTGACAGGAGAGATGGGCCTAGGGAAGGGACTGTGAAAGACCCTTAGAAGTCATGCTCTTTTCCCTTGGTGTGTCATCTGGTTACAGGACTTTCACGTCTCCAATCAGTATTCCTTCCTTAAGCCAGCAGGGTTTGAGCATCCCTGAAAGCCATCTTGTGTACTAGTAATTTCACACACGAAAGAACAACTCAAATGTAACTATAGGCACGAAGAGACTGCCAAAGGACAAGGCTACTATGGAGTTTTGCAACTGCTAAGAGGTCTTGGAGAGACCCTCCTTCCAAAACTTCCACAGAATTGGGCGGGCCCCCTGCTGCACAGTGAGAGCAGCTGGAACTACAGGTGTGCTCTACCATGCCTGGCTAATTTTTAAAAATTTATTGTAAAGATGAGGTCTCACTAAATTACCCAGGCTGGTCTCAAACCCCTGGGCTCAGGCAATCCTCTCACCTCTGCCTCCTAAAGTGCTGGGATGACAGGCAGGAGCCACTGCACCTGGGCCACTAGAATTTTTTTTAACCAAATGATAGATGAATCTTTTCTATATAAATCCTCTTAGAATGAGAAGTGTATGAGCTAGTGAGGGAGCTAATTTTTTTTAAATAGTAAATTCCTAGGGAAGTTCAAATGATTTTTTAGACTATTATTTTTCTTTTGTTTCACTGATGCTGTGTGGCGTATGATCTTGTGTGTAATAGAGAGAAGGAGAGAGATTCAGAATTGACGTACGTTGAGACTGTCTGCTGCTGGCTGACACTGGCCACCACAGCCTGATGGTGGCCACCACAGGCTGACAGTGGCCACCATGGCCCAACGGTGGCCATCACGGCCTGATTAAGGCCACCATGGGCTGCTGCCGTATGCTTGCACACCAGCAGAATAGCAGAGAGCCTGGCCAGGTCTATGCCTTCAGCCCCATCTGCTGGATTATTTATGAAATACTTAAATTTGTTGACTGGATATTACTTATGTACTATTTGTTGTTCATAAAAGATGGAAGTAGAATTTAACTATAAGGTTGACATCTTGCATGAAGTAAAAATTCTTAGATAATAAGTTTAGAATTACGTATCAGTCTTCTGAGGTGAGTATTATCCCTTATGTCATTTTGCAGACATCAAGAAAAAGAATTTTAGGTTTTTTTTTGTAAAGAAGAATGAAAAAACATGCTGAATAGACCACAAAAGAGCCACCACAGAACACTGTAGACATAGTCTTTACTGGGTACTGTAGTGTGATTGGTGTAATCAGGGTCAAGCTTGGTAGTTGGTTCATTCAGCACTTTGCCCATGGAGGGATTTCCACTGGGAGTAGATGGGTTAGAGACAGTCCTAACAAAACTGTGGGATGGAAGGGGGCCTCCCTCAGCGGAGCAATGCTGGGCAGATAAAATATCAGGAAAGGCAATGGGAGCATTGCATGCCTGGCCATGCACCACTGGATGGCAGGTGGGTGTCGGGGCAGAGTGGAGCAGGGACCTCAGAAGAGACTTTGTGGAGCAGTCCAGATTTCGAACTCGACTTTACAAAATTAGTCAATGGGCTTTGTGAATTTAAAATGTTATAAGCTGCCACTCACACCACTGGTGTCTTGGTGATCCTGTGGTCAAGGGTGGGGCTCAGTGAACCTGGGAATTCCTGAGCATTAGATCAGGACCTCTGTGACTTAATTACAGTGACTGTGGACTGCTTGGACTGGACTCGGTCAGATTTTCTTCTTTTTACTGAAGTCTCTTTTGTCCTTTGTGATACATAGGTCAGTGTCCGTGTGTACTGTGGAGCCTCATGCAAAGCACACACCACGGCCTTACACTCCCTGCTCTGTGTGTTTGGCACACAGCATGTTTCCCATGGCTGCTCTGTCTCAGGCTCTCGCTCGCCTTCTTAAGTGAAGGACCACCTTCTGCCCCCTGTTCTACCATAGCACTATGCTCAGTTAAGGGTTAGCTTCCGGGTAGTAAAGAACTGATGATGGAAGGGCCTGAAAAAATTCTTGGGTTAGCGTTCTACTGGCAGTCATTGAAAGCTGAAGTTTAATTTGCATCAGGAAGACTTCTGAACTGGGTTACTGGGAAGGAGACCACTTTCTTTCCCAGAAAGCTTCAGAATCCCCACAAATAAGGTCTTCATTTATGCATTTTATTCATTCATTCATGTTATTTTTTGATTGAATACTGTGTATTCAGCCTAGCCAGCAAGAATCCTTTCCTGAATTATATTTTCTGCCTTCTTTTTAAAGGAGCGCTGTCTCCCAAATCAGGTAGATCCTCTTCTTCCAGCCTGATGGGGAACATCCAGAGCTCTGTGCTGCTGATCTGTGGCAGTGGCAGCCGAGAGCGACAGGTTCCTGTCGTCCCCTCACTGCCTGAGGCCATACCCACCCCAGATGAAGCCCCGTCCCCTGTTTCAGCTTCTCAAAATATTGGGGCCTTCACAGTCACTAACCAGGGGCTTTGTTATTAATAACTGGCAACTGCTGCTTCTGCCCCCGCAGATGGGAGGGGGACAGGTGATGGCCTTCTCAGGGTAGAGTTGCAGGTGTTTAAACAGCTGAATTTTCTCTGATAGTTCACCCGATCAGATTGGCAGCTTGAAATACAGGTTTTTTTGGCAAGACAAAAGAAGTTATTCCTATTTATTAAAGTTTTTAGTATGTCAGAGGACATCATAATTCCTAAAAACAGTCTATGTTTACATAGTGTAGCATTTAATTCTGTCTTTTTAGAAATGGTTTTCTTTCCCGTCTCCCTGTGACTTTTCTTTAAGCATGTGTATGTGCTCTGAGTGTATCTGATATGGTCCCTACTTACTTGATATTCCTTTATATCCTCCAGCCAGTATTGGAGGTATGATCAATATTCAGTGAATACGTTATATCTTTTTTAGTCATTAGATTATTTCTGAAGATTTTGGAATTGCTTCAGCTTTGCTAAATGTTCTATACTATAAATGTTTCATAAGCAAGGGAGTTGGTATTCTAGAATTCCTTCTCTTTTAAGTGATCTTACTGAAGAGCATAACATGCTATCTTTATTTTATACCATGTTGCTTTTCACAGTGCTTATATTAACTTATGTTTCTTTTGAAATTTGCTAAAAAGTACATACAGTAATTTGGGGAAATCATTTTAAGTCCGTAGAAGAGAAGCTTTCTCTAGCCCAGGAAGACTTGATTTCAAACAGAAATCAAATTGGAAACCAAAATAAATTGATTCAAGAACTGAAGACTGCCAAGGCTGCCCTGGAACAAGATTCCGCAAAGACAACGCAGCAGCTGAGAGAGCAGTGTAAAGCCCTGCAGGACGTGCAGAAAGAAAAGGTATTCCGTGCTTCTGATTTGAGTCTCCATCCTAGAGTTGCAGTGGCACTCAAGGTCGTCCCGGCAGACCTCTTATTCAGTACAAGGGTCACCTTCATTTCAACAGCTCAGATGGACCTTAAGCCTCTCCTACAACACTCTGGATAGCTGGAATTTTAACCTTTGGAAGTATTTCTTAATAGCCTCCTTGCCTTTTCTACCCATTTTCCTTACTGTTCTTTTTCAGTTTTGCAAACAGATCTGTTTGTAAAACTGAAACATAGAGCCTTGGTCATCTGAGAGCAAATATTATAGCCCTTTGACTATTTTGCATATAACATTTTATCTTTTGGATGTGTGAATGAGATAATAAAATGTCTAGAAGTAATTCTTAACAAGCTCAGAAGTCTTAAAATTAATAACCAGCTTTTTCTAAGGGAAGTAGGGCGTATTTTATATAAATTATGCTAAGTTATAAAGTCGAAGCAAGAGAGGATAAGTAATTTGCTCAGGGAACTTAGGTAGAAAGTGGCAGAACCAGGGTCATAAATAGTAGCAGTCATTTTTATTACACCAACTTTCAGCTGTGTATTTGCTTTAAATTTATTATTAATAAATCATTATTCTTCTATAGTCACTGAAAGAAAAAGAACTGGTAAATGAAAAGTCTAAACTGGCAGAAATAGAGGAAATTAAGAGTAGACAAGAAAAAGAAATCAATAAATTAAGTGAAGAACTCAAATCCCACAAACAAGAAAGCATAAAGGTATGTAAAGATGATTATTTTTCCTGCCTTCTGTGTTGTATTATTGTTCTTCAAACAAAATGTGTGTGTGTGTGTGTGTGTGTGTGTGTGTGTGTGTGTGTGTGTGTGTGTAGAAAGAGAGATACAGACAGAAATTGTTTTGTCATTTTTGACAAATACTCTTGCCAGAGTGCTCTTGTATTGTATAATATCTGTACACAAATGGAACCTATATCACTATTGTTTTTCAGATTATTGAATAAAGCAAAGCGACCCTAAGAGTTTAGAATGTATTGAAATGATTATCAGAAGAGCTATTGATTTAGATAGTTATGCTTATAGATAGTAAATTTCAAAATATGTAATGAGACCATGTGTGGTGGTATATGCCTAGTGCTAGCTACTTGGGAGGTGGGAGGATTGCCTCAGTCCAGGAGACTGAGGATGCAGGGAGTCGTGATCATGCCACTGTACTCCAGCCCAGGAGACAGAGTAAGACCCTAACTCCAGGAAAAAAAAGATACATACATAAATACATATACTGGGGGTGCCAAAATAATGTGTACACACTTTAAGAGATAATAAGAGTTGGTCACTGTAGTCAGAAGTGTTTGGATGCTGATGGTCACCACTTTGAGCACCTCTTATAGTTGCAGAAGTCAAACGTGACTTGTATTCATCTAATTGAGTATTACAATTTTTGTCCAGTTTTTTCCTTTCTTAACATGTTTTGGCACCCTCTGTGCATGTGCGTGCGCACACACACATGTAATGGTTTAGAAATAAGATTTTAATGGATCCTGTTTAATTGTTTTTCTTCCTCAAATTCTTTAATTATCTCATTGTTAACATTGTGCCTGTTGCAAGAATAGAAATGGTGACAATTAAGGAAACAAATTGTTTACTATTTGCTTTGTAAAATGTCACTTGTTTCCTTGGAGGAAGGTCAGCATCTTTCTCAAGTGCTCATCATGCTCATTATGTTCACTGGCATACTCACCATTTGGGCTATTATCTTCGTGTCCTTCTGTGAATCAGGGAATGTGTGCAGTTAACCTTTCTATTGTATCCCCAGAATCTAACTCGGTGTGTGATAAATAAATGCTAAGTAAGAAAAGGGCAAGGGGGTGAGGATGTCTCCCCCCCCTTCTTCTTCACAATATAATCAGAACATATGCAACCCATTTTCAACTGAATGTAAATAATTGTTGAGCAGGAAGTAAAGAATCTTGCATCCTTTTAACAAATTGTGTGAAATACTGAACTTTAAGAATCTCACAAGAGAAGTAGACAAAACTAATGTTGGATTTATTGGGATACATTGCATCAATTTTAGCTGCACTTTAAAATATTTACGGTTAAGGATGATTTATTTTTGATGCTGCTTCTTCTCCAGGAAATGACAAATCTTAAGGATGCCAAACAGCTTTTGATTCAGCAGAAATTAGAACTTCAAGGAAAAATGGACTCCCTGAAGGCAGCTCTTGAACAGGAGAAGAAGAACCAGCAGGTGCTAAAAGAGCAGGTGAAACAGGAGGCAGATGAGCTGAAGAAGGAATTTACTGAGAAAGAAGCACAACTGGTCAGTGAGTTCTCGGTGGGGACTAGGTTTGGGGTTGAGTTGAGTCAATCCAGCGGGCGGGTTTTTCTACTTAGAAGTTAGATTGAAATGCTTATCTAACATTTTTGTTAGTTTTCAATTAAGAAAGATGTGACTTTTTAAATCGCTGGCATGTGATTAGAAATAGTTTACTTAATGTAATCACATTTTGGTCTCTATTCATGACAATCCAGTTGAAATATAACTTTTTTAAAAGACATTTTTTTAGTGCCAGAAGCAAATACACAAACCCACAACTGTGTCAGTTGAGGTGAGTCATGGGACCATGAATCACGTGAGCTTATTTGTTTGATCAAGGTGATGTGGGTGATGGAGACCAGAAACGGCACTTGGAGCGTGGGGACCAAAGCCAACTTCTCCCTTCCCGAGTTGTGCATGCACAGTGGAAGCATCTGGCTCTTTGCTGAGTGAAGTTCAAATATCCCAGAAAACTTGACCACTAAATGTTTCAGTCGAAGAGTTGCAGTCTTAAGTTCTAGCAGTGCCTAGAAGGTTTTGTGTTATTTTTACAGCCACAGAGGAAAGGACGCATGTGGAGCTGGGAGACACAGGATGTGGCAGCTGTGTCAGGGCACCTTGCTGTCCCTAACCATGTGTGTCTTCTTTGCTCTGGGGGAAAAAGAAAGATCTCAAATGGAGTCCATTAAGCTAGCCGTATGGCGGTCACTAGCCAGCATTTCAACCTCATGGCCTCTGAGCCAGGTCAAATTACACAGATGCTCATGGGATCAGTTATGTTAGCATGCAGTGAAATATAGTCTCCTGCCTCCTTTCCTGAGGAAGGAATATTGTTTATACTGCCAATATTTTAAATTCTGTAAATTGCTTAAATTTATTCTGTAGCGCTTTTGTATTAGGGTTTCCCCATTTTTTCTTTTTTCAGCATTTCGAAATAAAAGAAAAAGAAGCTGGAATGAAGAAGCATGAAGAAAACGAGACAAAGCTCACGATGCAGGTCACAGCACTGAATGAGAATCTGGGTACCGTCAAGAGGGAGTGGCAATCTAGCCAGCGGAGGGTGAGCGAACTGGAGAAGCAGACAGATGACCTGCGTGGGGAGATTGCTGTGCTGGAGGCCACGATCCAGAACAACCAGGACGAGCGCAGGGCGCTGCTGGAGAGGTGACTGTGTCTGGGGCTGCTAGTTTCTTTCCATTGCAAGTGATAGAAAGAATGTCAGAGTCCATGTTTCTTAAAACAGAAGAAGAATCTTGAGAAAAGTTCATGAACCCCTGCAGGTATCTAAGTAGCCATTTAAAAATTAATCCGAGAAGCAATCAGTTCCTTGCAATTATCAGGTCATTGCAATTAAAGTATTACCTTTAATGTCATTAAAGTAGTTCATTAGCTATACTCTGGAGGGGTCTCTCGTGATTTTTAAAAACATTAAGTATCTCTTTACAATCTATTCCAGATGTCTTAAAGGAGAAGGTGAGATAGAAAAGCTTCAAACCAAAGTTCTAGAACTGCAGAGGAAGCTGGACAACACAACTGCGGCCGTGCAGGAGCTGGGCCGGGAGAACCAGTCCTTGCAGGTGAGATCGGTGGGTAATGGCTTCTGGTCCAGGATTGGCCTTTTTGGGAAAAGCATATTTTTAACTAAAAAAAAAAAAAACTTATATGTTTTATATGTACTTCAAATAGCTATCGACTGTGTAGCAGTATTGTAGTTTGGTATGTAATTAAACATTGAATATAAAGAACTTGTTTCAAAGACCCCAAGGATTAGAGAGCCATGTCAGCCATGAGCTGTAGTGCAGGGAGAGAGCGTCAAAAGTCCTAGATTACCGAAGGATACGTGAGTCAGTGTAAGCCGAGGAGGTGACCAAGTGTGTGTTCTCAGAGTCCCAGGAAGAATTGCATCATGGTCAGAAGGGGTTGCAAATCTCCAAAGACTAGAAATCCTTTTGCAGAACAAAAGTTGATTTGTTTTAATTTTATTTTATCATCTAGATTTATAAATGTAGCTAATTTTGACAACAGAAGCGGACCAAAGTATTTCTGATGTTAAAAATTTTATTCCATGTGGCACATAGTCAAAATGTAATAGAATTCTGATTCCATTTAGAACCAATCGATCATTCTTTAAAGTGTTCAATATAATAATGCACTGACACTTATTTTCAAATAGATCAAGCACACACAAGCTCTGAACAGGAAGTGGGCCGAAGACAACGAGGTGCAGAACTGCATGGCCTGTGGGAAGGGCTTCTCGGTGACTGTGAGGCGGGTAAGCAGTCTCCTTCCTGCCCTGGGCTTCTGAATTTCATGTCTTGGTGGTGATTACTATTCTAAACACCAAAATAATTCCACATTTGAAAGAGCTAAACGATTTTCTATGTAAAAAAGTTTCAGTAAACTGTAATTAATAACTACTTAGAATAATTCAACTTCTTACAATCTAGCTTCTGGTTAGCAAATGTGTTGGAGTTTTAGTTTGAAAGACAGTCTTTGTCTTTCTGAACCAGTATGAGAATAGGAAATGCTCATATTTTAGTTATCATTGAGTTCTCTTAAAGGAAGAAACAAAGAGATTTTGAAAATTTATTCTAAATACTGCCATCATGGTATGATTCAACTTCACATTCCTATTGAAGACATTATGTCTGAAACATTTGGCAAGTAGGTCTTGTTTTTCACTGGATAGGGGTGCTTTATTAACACTTTCACAATACCTCCAAGGGCTCTTTTGAGAATTCCTTGCTAAATTTCACATAAAATGTTTAGAATAGTGTTTAATAAATAGGAAGCACTCAACCTAATCTAACAGGAATTAAATGAACATATTGAAATATTGTATCATTAAATAAGACACTAACTACTCAAAGCTAATATTTCTTCACAATGTAGTGTGTGATATTCATACAGTTTCAGGATGCTTTTGGTATAGTTTTTGTGACTAAAATTGTTTAATTTGCCATTCACAGCATCACTGCCGACAGTGTGGAAATATCTTCTGTGCTGAGTGTTCAGCTAAAAATGCCTTAACTCCTTCCTCCAAGAAGCCTGTCCGTGTCTGTGACGCGTGTTTCAATGACCTACAAGGGTAGTGAGTTTTCACAGCTACAGAGTGACACTGCACTATTAGCTTTGTAGTCAGCGTGCTGCAGAGAACTCTTGGACTCCTGTGTGACTTGGATCCTGGTGCAGTACTAAACCAAATTAGAGCTCGTCTATTTTGGAGTGTTGTCAATGTCAAGGCAACTCTTCTATTTTTGTGAGACTTGGGCTCATTGTTCATCACTTTTTTTCCATTTCGCCCCGGAACAGCTTTCACACCAAGCGTAGATTTAGCCAATGAAATGTAAATAAACTTTGGACAAAAAAAAAAGCAATGTATTTTTTTAAATATAATTTTGTTGTTCACAAAGGAAGAATGCAATTCCATAGCTTGCTTCTTTCTCCCAAATTGAATGTGCAGAAATGTACCTGGATGATGCTATCATTTGTGGCTGTTCTGTTGCACAGTTGCACATTAATTACATTGAATGTTCTCTTTGTAAAGTCATGCTCAGAACTGTCACACCTTCTGAGGATCTTTTTCTTTCACCTGTAGGTTCATAGCTCAGTTGCATTGTTATGTTATGAATTTGCAACTTGAGTGTTCTAAAATACAATTTGTCTTAAAATATGTATTAGCCATACATTCAAAAATGGTTTTTGGTTTAATAATGTTGATTAAATTATCTTTGGTGGATTTTATGAGAACCTCTGTAAAATCAGTTTGCTTATTTTATGGTCATCCTAGGATTGTATTTTAAAAATTAGGATTAATTTTATCTTTTTGTCTCTTTCTCTCTCCTTTTGAAACTCCCCCATGTTGTCTATTAAGAGTCCTACAAAGCTTCCCACCCTCGCCCTCAGTAAGAGGATGAAACATAGAAATTGTTTAATGTCCCTGTCCTCAGCTTCCTTTAAGCGGGAAGCCTTCCAAGATTAGCCTTCATGTCACATCCTTGATTTGTCTCTGGCATCCTCAGAACCCGAGTTTACTTTTTAAATGGATTTGCTTTTTTCCTTACTTGGTTTAACCTTCCCAAGCATAGCTCAGCTTCACTGTAATTGTTTTATAATTCTGCATCTTAAAGTTAGTAACTAATATTGCTATAGTCTTTTCTATGAAAACAAAGTACAGAATGGCAAGAAGACACTAAATATTTTACTTTATATTTTGTTCTTAACTAATAGGGAAGACTTTCTTAAAGTTTTAAAATTGACTTAAATTTAAAATGGTTCTGAGTTTGAGGTTCCATTCAACTGGGAAATCTTTTTAACTTTGCAAAAATAATGCTGCAAAGTTTACTTGCAAGTAACAACTGAAAAATAGAGTATTACCAAAAGCAAATATATTTAGGAATCTCAAAGTCACAATAAAAGCTAAAACAGAATGTCTGAGCACCTAAGGATAATTAAGAATTGGCCTGTTTGTAGACTGAACAACAAGTTGAACTTTAACTTAGTATAATCTTCTTAACTCGGAAAATTGGAACACATCTGAAGAGAGAGAAGTCATTAACACTGGCTTATTAATCTTTCTGGAGAAGAAAAGTAAAGTTATACATTCGTTCAATGTGATCATTTAATAACAATAGAGAAGAATGGGAGTTAATATGCCATTTATAGTAAATAGTTCATAATACATACTTGCTTTCAGATATCACACTGAAATAAAGTTACCATGTTTATGCTATACCGCGATGTATATAAACTGAAAGAGATTGCCATTTATTTTTTAAAAACTATTAAGTAAACCCTGTTGTCAATAGCTACTAAAGCACTTAAGTCCCTGGACTTGGATAAACATGCATCCTTGACCATATGTCATGGGGAAATGCAGTGGCTCTTTATTAAAAGTAATAGTTGGATAATATCTACTGAGCTGTTTATGCATTTTCATGTACTTATAAATCCTTCCAAATTGTCTTAATAATATACTTTTACATATGAATAACTTAATAAGTGTGCTGGAAAATTACGGTTATTCACAGCACTGCTGTTTATTTTTTTAAGGTAACAAAGCTTCATGAGAATTCTGGATTAGCCATTGGTTCACTTGGTCTCCCGAGGACACACTGTTGACCTCCCTGCCTCCCCTGGCCCCTCAATCTCAGAAATCCTGTGGGACAGCAAATACAGCCATATGTGCTTGGATGATTTTCTCATTTTTACATAACCAATTTTACAAGTTCTGAATAACTTACCCACCATAGGCTACTATACTGATAACCTAAATGAAACCTAACATTTTTGCGATGAACACTCACCAATTTAATGTGTTTTGGAAGCTCAAAGTTTTTTTTCCTTTTAATGACATGGGCCGGTCTTGTCACATGGCGGTAAGTTAGAGCTGGCTGAATGGAGCCCAGCTCTCGGCTTAATGCAGGCATACTGGCATCCAGGTTAGTAAACACCTAACCCAGCCCAGAAGCAAGAGTGGACATCTGCCTTGCTGGGTTAGTGTACAGTACACAGACCTACAGATTTCTTTCTAGACGAAGCTGCTGGCCAGGATTTGTTCGTTGTGAAGAAAAACAGAGGGAAACAAACACAAAACCTCAATGCAGTGTACAAATAGCATTTTGTTGAACTACCTCTTAATGTGGAATTCGCTAGTTAATAGTTTCCTCACAGTAATGTTAAATAGCAACTGCCAAATTGGTTCTTTTCCCGCCTCTCTTAAGAAGTCTGTGGTTATTTTATATAGTTTTGAGAACTTTAAGCCACTTTTTTTTAACCTTGCATTTGCATAAAAACGTTTAGCTTTTAAGTGGAGAGCAGATTATGATCATATATTTTGATATTCATGACCTGTTTGACTATAGCAGTTTTTTTAAAAAAATGCACTTTGGCTATAAAATCATGGATGACTCGATTCAGCAGATTTAATGTGCCGTTACTTCAGTGTTCCTGGATGTGAGCTTGAGGAATGGTATCTGTAATTATAACGTGCCACACATTATCGTGTCTTAATTGCCCTTTGCCTGAACTTTAATGATCAATTTGTTATTGTTGCAGATGTGAATATTGTGCATAAACTTACTAAATTTATGTAAAATTGTATAAAGTAGAATTGGAAGTTGCTAAGGTCTTTCTGTGTAGAAGTAATAAATTTATTGTGACATTATGCTGTTATGTACAAGACATTCTGAACTTCCTGGAATTGTATCATATGATCACAGCCTCTGTAGATAACTTTTGCATGGATATTTCTCATTTAGTTTTGGGGTTCATTATTTGTATTGTGTTTACTACTTGTGATCATGTAGTTGTGCCTTATTTTGTGAGAGAGTTTAGCTCAGTAAATACTGTAATTTCTAAACTCAGTGATTGAAAGATTATTGATTATAAATGTAGCTGATAAAATCACATGACAGCATTTAAATCTGTATAAAGAACATTGGAAGGATCCTTACTGAATTGTTGCTTTTGTTTTTTTAATATGTTAAAGATGATATTAAAAAATTTCTTTCTAGTAGATGTATTCTGTGACTATAAGTTATTTTGTCTAACAAAAGAAAAACGATATTAACCATTTTGCATTAAGTTATTTACAAAACATTAGGACTTTGGACTCGGATATAGATAGTGGTTACGTTTGACTTGTTCAGCTTAGAAAGGTAATTAAGTTCCTGATCTCAAGAAAAATTATTAATATTAGACATTCTCTTTCACTCCAATCAGTGTTGTGGAGAATTAACAAAACTAAAATATAAAAATATATAACTAATTCCTTCTTTGATTGTGTATCTGAGTTAAGTACCCAGGTGACAGTTTCAAGATACGTTTTTAGCGACCAGTATACCCTTGGTTTGTGGTGATTTTTGTTTTTGTTTTCCTGGGACCAAATTTCAGGATGTTTTAACCCTTTTTTCCTGCTGTGCTTCCCTCCGTAGCGTTTTAGCGTGCAATGTGTGTCTCCTCAAGCACCTAGTGGGTGTGTGCTGTCTCTGTTATTTTTGAGCTTTATAGAACTCCAGTTTATGTGTTGCATATTCTTGAGGGAGTTTATGTACTTTTATTAATCTAGTAAAGTCTGTCTCCCTCTAATGAGCTCCAGAGGGAAACACGAGTCCTTCATGCATATAAATTCGTGGTTTCTGGGCGCGGGGAACTGAAGGCATCTTGGGAGACCGCCTCGGCTTGGTTCATCACTCACCTCCCAGGCTGGTTTGTATCTAAAGTCTCTGCAAGGTGATTGTTAGTTAATTTTTTTTTCTTAGGCAGAAATGTCTTCATAAATATCCTGCATAAATCCATCTTACCTTCTCCTGAAAGTGGTCGCTGTCAGCCCATCCGGATGCCATCTCTGGGAGCACCCTGGGTACCTTTTCCCCAACCTGCCTCCTCTTGGATTCTTAACTACTGATAGTTCCCGTTGCATTCCACATGTTCCTCTTGTCTCCTGCCTTCGCCATATCAAGACCTTGACAGAAGCCTGCGCTGCTCTGGCTTGTCCTTCCAGGCTTGCCTGGTGACATGTGCATCTTCCTCAAAGAGTTGCTGTGTACATGACCACCCCCCGCTCCACCCCCAGCATCCGCCCCATCCCTTCCTCTGCAGAAGGGGATTCATGCAGGCTTCAGTTGCTCAAATCTGACAGATTCACTACTTTCACTTTGGAAACGACCATGGGACCAGCCCTGAAATAGAAGTTTGTGGGCTTCATGTGATACTGAAATCTGACCCTAAGTAAACCAGTTCCTTAAATGCAAGTTACAGTATATATCCTGCCATGATAACATCGTAATTTAAACTGCCTTTCTTTATAAAAATTCTAGTGGAGTTTCAAGTCCTACCAAATAAAATTAAGTGACCGTACTGTACTAAAACACAGACGTACAAACACACTAATCAAACCCAGAAAGTATTTTTATGACAAACACCCCCATTCTTCAAAAAACTGAAGTCAAGAGAAAAATACCTTACTAGTTCTATGAGAATCTTCCATATAAATGTTCACTGGTGAAAGGAGAACACATATTTGTTTTTTCTATTTTAAAATAAAATAATGAAATTTAGTCTTTGGGATTTTTCTGCTTCCAAGTTAGTGTATTCTCAAGTATACCTGAGATAAGTAAACTGTTGGAGAATAGGAGTTTTAAAACTGCTATTTAAAGTGTGAACCTTATTTATTGCTTAATATATTAAAAGAGCAATCAAACTTTGTATCAACAGAATTAGATGGCTAGGCATCTGTAATCCGAGCACCTTGGGCTAAGGTGAGAGGATTGAGCCAAGGAGTTTGAGACCAGCAAGACTTAATCTCAGAATGTTAAAAATCGCCGGACTCGGTGGCTCAGCCTGTAATCCCGCGCCTTTGGGAGGCTGAGGTGAGTGGATTGCCTGAGCCCGCGGGTTCGAGACCCGCCTGGGCAGCGAGACCTCATCTCTACAATAAATCGAAAAGTCAACCGGGCGTGGTAGCGCGCACCTATAATTCCGGCTACTCGGAAGGCTGAGGCGGAAGGATCGCCAGAGCCCAGCAGGTCGAGGCTGCAGTGGCCGGGAGTGGCCACTGCATTCCAGTCTGGGCGACCGAGTGAGCCTCCAACTCAAACAAAAAAAGAATGTTAAAAATGAACCGGTCATGGTGGTATGCATTTGTAGGCCCAGCTACTTGGTAGGCTGCAGTGGAAGGTTTGCCTGAGCTCTGAAGGCTGAGGCTGTAGGGAGCCATGATTGCTCCATTGCGCTTCAGCCTGAGCAACAGAGTGAGACCCTGGCTTAAAAAGAAAAAAGAATGAACATTGTGTTTGAGGTAGGCCTGTAAAGCAGTAAGACTGATTTACAAGCCATGTGGGAAAATTGGTTTCATGATCTTATAGCTACACACAAGGAAGGTGCTGGATCTCATACTGGACACAAGCAGCCATCATTGTCTTCCTCCTTCTACTCCATTTATCTGATCGTTGATTGACCTCTACAAAGTCTAACAGCACCATTCTCCACTCACACCTCTTACACATCTGATGGAGGTGCTCAAAGGTAGGCTGGACATGGAGTATGGAGTATTTGTCAAGTAATTTCCCAGCGCTGGTGCCATCATGATTCCCCGAGACTGGGGATTCTGGAACTCCTTTAAAATACACATTTCCTTCTAGCTTGTCACTAGGTAAGTGTCATAAAAGGGTGGAATGACCACCTGAAGTCCTGCTGTCTGGAAGACAGGCCCCTTGATGTAGAGTGCTACATTCCAGGGCTTCTGCAGACAAGGTGAATAAAGATGTGGTCTTGGTTTCCTGGTTCCTGGAGAAACAAGAGAGCTGTTGCTATTATATTTGCACCATCCATAGTGTCTGTTGAAAAAAGAAAAAACAGATAAACAGGAGGCGCTTATGATGTGAGGCTGCTGGCTCCATATCTGGATGACTTTTCCATTGTGCTTAGTGACTTGCTCTTCAAGACTGAAGGCTAGCACCCGTCAGCGAGGCCTTCGCATCTGCTCTCTTCCATCTGATGTCAGTACCTCCCATCGATAGGAAAATGCAGTGGCGGAATGGCATGGTGCATGAGCCGGAGGGATCGTGATAGTCAAGGGACCGGAGCAGTGGAGAATGACTGCTCAGAAGAGTGAGTGCTGAGAATGGACATCACTGGGATGCTGGATTTCTTGAGTTTCCATTTTGTTTGGAAACAGAAGGTCTTCCCTATGATATAACTTGAAAAACAGACCCTGAGGGAGATGACCCAGGAAAATGACTATTTCATCTAGGGTCTGGCCATCTTGTTGCTGTGATGAAAGCCCTACCAGGGAAATGCAAAAACAGAAGCTTCCAGATGGAGAGAGCAGAGACATAGCTATGAGAACACTGGCACTCTCTCTGGGGACGAGCTGGCCAGACGGCTGCACGTCACAGCAGGGCTGATATCACATCATCTGCATCTGGATGTCGACAGGGCATCTTCAGACTCACTCTTGTAGCTCTTGCCCATCTCATTTCCTGCAAAAGCTGCAAGACTCGGAGCCGCTCTGAGCTCCTGTGCAAGAGAAAGCAAGAGGCTGCGTCACCTCTGCAGGTGTCTGGACAGCGACAGCCAGGCCTCTGAGCCTGATCTGGGTGACATGTCCCCCCTCCGCCCCCAGATCCACCCTTCCCAAAGCTGGGAGGGCAAGACACAACCCTTTCATTCATTCCTCAAGTGGTTGGGGTGAGACTTGTGCAGACGCGGAGGATCAGAGACCATGCCATGGCAGTCCTCTGACGGTTCCATGGGGGCTTGTAGTAATTACGCTGCTCTACGCTGGCGGTGTCTGTTTTCATGTTGTAGAAGAAAATCATTGTTCAGTCAAGAGACTACGGAGAGAGATGACAAAGACAGAAAGCCAAGTCACTTCATGGGAAGTCCAAGCACCTTCCTCGTGCAAGAACCTGGGTTTTGGTTTTTGTTTTAATGAGGATGGGAGATTTATGTGGCTTAAAAATTTTGTTTTTATTCCAAAGCCAAGGCCCCACTACTATCCATGTACAGCCCACTTGAATACAAAACCCTTTTCCTTGTTAGTTCACGGAGTCTGGGACTCCACAGAAGCAGTTTTGGCCTCTGGGATGGAATGGGCCCTAGGCTGCTTCTCAGAACTAGCCGGACCAGGAGTGGACTTCGTGTGTGAGAAAATAGAGGTGACAAACATACAAAGAACAGGCAATGTTTTTTTATTTTGATCTCCATTACTCTCTTTTAAAATATATATTTTATATTTAAAGGAAAGTCACATTGAAATAAGGTTGATACACAGATCAAGATGTGGCAGAAATACAAAGCCACCTGAATGCTTCACATCAGGCCAAGAAAAGTCAAAGAATGGGCTCAGCTAAAACGCAGTGTCCACCAAACTGTGAAATATGAAAGAAAACAAAGAGACGTTGGCTGGGTTTCTGTGTTTGCAGAAATAAGCCTGTTCTGTTGTGTTCTAGCTAGTGTCAGAATGATAGGAGATGGGAGAGCAGGTTCCTTTTTTAATTCAGAGGCGATCTCACAGTAAGGCTCTTGGAATAATTAACACAGCAAGGGGCATACAGTCCTGCTGCTTATACATTCTTCCCACCAATGAATGTTTAGGAACAAGCCAAGAAAAAAACCAAACCAGGGCTTTGTTTCAGAATCCAAGTGAGCACATGACTTTTTTTTTTTTTTTGAGAAGTGTGATGGTTTATTGTTTCTGTCATCTTCGGGGAGTTCCATGCATCTTTCTTTCTTTTTTTTTATATTAAACATATTTTTTATTTTAAAATTGTGGGGTGCTGTTAAGGTTTACATATACAAATATGCATCATTCAGGCACCCTTGTTGATAAGGGGTGTCCCCCCCGTCCCCAGACAGATATTGACTACCGTTAATCTCACCTCTCTTTCCTTCCCTGCTCCCCCATAGTTTCCTGCCACTGTCAATCCATTTCGAGAGATGTTCAAGGTTCACTTATGAGTGAGAACATGTGATACTCAGATCTTTGTTTCTGTGA
>NW_007067377.1:135276-137388 GCF_000164805.1 Carlito syrichta | reverse complement strand
AACCCGCGGGCTCAGGCAATCCACTCACCTCAGCCTCCCAAAGGCGCGGGATGACAGGCGGAGCCACCGAGCCCGGCGAAGAACAGAAATTTTAATTTTACGTGATCTTAACATAAACAGCCGCGTGCGGCTAGGGCCACCGTACCGGACAGCGAGGCTCTCGGGGACCACATGGCGCTGGCTCTGTGGGGGTGAGGGCGGGCCTAGGCTGGGGTCCGTGACCTCGGCAGCCCTCCTGGGGCTGTGGCTTGGCGCCCACCTGCTGGAACCCCCCCATCCCAGCTTCAGCCTGGGCTGTGCTGCGGGATCCCTGCATGACCTCCCTGGAAGGGTCCACAGGGAGCACTCAGGTAACCCCTCTTTGTCAGCTGGGGAAACTGAGGCCCTTGGCAGGAGAGTGGGTGGGATCTGCCTGTCACACGGTGAGCGAGTGGCAGAGCTGGGACCAGCCCCAATCTCGTGACTCCCCCCACTGGGAGGAAGCTGAGGCCTGGCTGGTGAGGGTCCCAGGCCTGGCTCCTCTCTCTGCCCTTTGACCCCTGCATGCCCCACCCCCACCCCAGCACGCCCTGGCGCATAAGTGGGCACCGAGGTCGTTCAGTGCCAAGGCCACGGGACTGACCTCATCCTCCAGCTGCATTTGGGTCCTGGCCATGGGCGGGGGCTGGGCCCGGAGAGTCTGAGGGCAGAGGCCAGGACAGCCCACCCCACACCTAGACCCCCTAGGTAGCGGGTCCCGAGTCCCCTTGGGACGCCAGGGGCAGCCCGTCACAACCTCTTGTCATCAATCTGGGGCTGAGATTTCCTCTGAGAAACCCCTGGACTCCTGTGGTGGGGGCATCCCTTCTCCAGCGCTGGGACCCCAGCCAGGCCCACAGCTAGGGAACAAGAGGTGCCACCGGTGACAAACCCAGGGGCTTCCAGCTCCTCCCCCAACTTCCCAGTCCCACTGGTGGCCAGAGTACCACGCTGTGGTAAGGTGTGGAGAACATGGGTTTGTTATGAGTCAGATCCAACTCCAAATTTTAGTCTCACTGTTTCTCTGGCTGTGCAAACTTGATTATTGTACTTAACCTATCTGAGCCACAGCCTCAGAGGAAGGCTGTGAGATTTACTGATGACCTATCTGGTACATAGAAGATGCTCAGTAAACGGTAACAATGACCAGAGCTGCCAAGGACAGTGGAGCAAGCTGTGTACTGCATAAGCATACCCCATTTAGAACATTCACACCTTATAGATATGTATATTTTTACAAGTTTCTGGCAGATGACAGTAAAATCTCTTGTTCTGACAAAGTTGTTATAATATGACAACTTCCCGGTAGCTGGAAGAGAGTGTTAAAATAATGACTTTGATACAAGCAAAGTTACCGTGTATGCTTTTGGCAGTCCTGGCTGATATTAGTTCCCGCTTCCATCCCCAAATCTGTTTCTTCTCTGCTTCCGGTGACCCTAGCTCTGGTGGCCCAGGTGTACTGGTGAGGATGGGATAGGCCTGGGGACAGGTCGGCACAGCCAGAGCCCAGGAAGGGCCCAGGCGTGGAGCCTTCACAGCTGGTGCAGGCCCCCTTGCCTTCTGTCTCTACAGGTGAACATGGTGGTCTTGGGCAGGTACCTGGGCATCCCCAAGCCCTACGGGCCCCTCATCGATGGCCGCTGCTGCCTGGAGGAGGCGGTGCGGGCCCTGCTGGAGCCGCTGGGGCTGCACTGTGTCTTCGTGGACGACTATCTGTCCTACCACAGGCTGCTCGGGGAGGTGCACTGCGGCACCAACGTGCGCCGGAAGCCCTTCCCCTTCAAGTGGTGGCACATGGTGCCCTGAGCCACCACCCCCTGGCCCTCCTGCGGGGCGGGAGAGCCCACCAGGTGAGGGCACGGAGCCTCCGCCCAGCCTCCGTCCTCTTGGGCAGCCTCGGCACTTTGCAAACGTGCTGACCACCATGGACACAGGAACGGACCCGCCCGTCACCGCCTCTGGAGTGGCCCACCCAAGCCGAGAAGGCTGCCTCGTCTCCCGCCTTCCTCTCCCCTTCCCGCCCACAGGCCCCAGAGGTTCCAAGAGAGCTCGGCAAGAACAGTCGCGGGTGGCTGGGCAGGCAGACTCCACTTT
>NW_007067377.1:118700-135256 GCF_000164805.1 Carlito syrichta | reverse complement strand
TGTAGAGATGAGGTCTCACCAAGTTGTCCAGGCGGGTCTCAAACCCGTGGGCTCAGGCAAGCCACTCACCTCGGCCTCCCAAAGCGCTGGGATTACAGGCTGAGCCACCGAGCCCGGCCGCGGACTCCACTTTGAACTGCTCCCAGGATCCCAAAGCCCCCCTGGAGTCCAGGGATAGCGGCTTTGTGTCTTCACCAGGACCGGGACCGACCCTGCTCCTGCCGCCTTGGCTCTCGTGAGACCAGCAGGGAGACGAGACCAGAGACGGCCTCTCCGCTCCCGGCTTTCTTCTCTGGGAGGACACACCAGGCTGTGACCCGCCCCCCTTGAGCTGCTTTTAGTCAAACAAGGACAGGAAAACCGAGTATCCGAGTGTCCGAAGGCCTGTTTTTAAAAGAAGAAACAACAACCAAAACCCTCTAATGCCTGACTCCATTCCCAGAAGGGTGCTTGTTACCCGACTGGAAAGCCTTTAATTACCAGAGCTGGCCTCTTCCGACTCTGAAATGCTGAGAGGCCAGAGTGAGGCCCGAGGACACACAGGGAGGACAAGCAGGAGGCGACAGATCAGGATGGCAGGGAAAGCCCAAGGCCAGACGGCGAGTCCTGGGCCTAGATCCCCCATGTCCTGGGGCTCCCGGGCTTCGGTTCTGGACTCTGCATCTGAGGGCACTGGCTGTCCAGATGTAGCAGGGGGCGGAGGCCCCCATGTTGGGGAGGTGGCTGGCTGCTGGGTTATCTCTGAAGGTGGCGCTTAATTTCCTGTAATCGTCCTTAATTATCCCCCTCAGTTCCGCCGGCAACAGGAGGGGGAAGCCCGCCCTGTCTCTCTCAGCAACCCCAGGACCCTGCACACCGCTTGGGTTTCACCCCTGAGGAAAGCCCATGGCAAGCCGTGTCCCCTCCCACAGTAGGAGGACAGCTGCACGGGAGGTTACAGCCCTGGGTGAGGTCACTGAGACGTGCCCCAGCAGGCTGGCCAGGTGGGGGGCAGGGGGAAGCCTGCCTGCCCTCCCCCAGGGCCTGGTGGCCATCCAGGGCTTTTGCCCGTCAGGGTTTCTAGTGGCTCCTGAGGAGGCCTCAGACCAAGCCAGCGACTGTCACTGGGTCACATGAACACTCGGCAGACAAAGGCCGGCACGGAGCCACGATGGTGAAAGTGGTGGGTGGGGACCGGATGCTCTCCTTCCAGAAGTTTCTGCAGAGGCCCATCTGCAAACTCCTGCTTTAACTTGAGCACCCTCTGCCTAGGCCGAACAAGGAAGCTCTGCAGGCCCCAAGGGCGTGAGGCTGGGCGTCCTAGGGAGACAGCTGTGAGGGGCAAGGCCTGGGCACTGGGCGGGGGGCAGCCTTCTGGAGCCCACGGAGTGCAGGAAGGTCTGGAGTTGCTGCTGGCCGCTGGCGGGCCCCGGCGTCCACTCCGAGCGCGTTCTGGGCTACCAGTCGCCCCTTTTCTAGTCAATAAAAATGGCAACCCGCGTTTCTTCAAGTGGCCCTCTCCTTAGCCTCTATTGATTGGGCTGGGGGAGGAGGGAAGAGAAGTGGGGGGTGGGTTCTGCTTCCGGTTCCACCCACCACGCCTGCAGCTCCTTGGGTCAGCCTCTGCCGGCCACAGGTAGCCTCCACCCAGCTGGGTGAGTCCCCAGTGCCACAGCCGGTGCCAGGCAGGCGGGCAGGCTGATTCAGCAGGGTGACAGGCACATGCCCAGCCCTGGGGCTGACGGTGCTGCTGAGAGGACAGCGGTGGTGGGGGTGCTCTGCCCTTTCCTCTCTCCTCCCTTTCCTGGGCCGGCTCTCCATCCCTCGGGGCAGCTCAAGACAGGCCAGGGGAAGGGGCCTGGGCCCTGTTGACAGAAGTGGGAGGTGCCCAGCAGGGCACAGGCCGCGGGCCAACCCAGGTCCCTTCCATTTCTGCTGCTAAAGTGTCTAAGTCACCAGCCTCTGTGGTCTGATTTCAGGGGCCTGAAAATACCCCCCTTCTCATCCCACACACATCCTTCTGCCTCGGACAACACCCTTGGACACTCATTCACTCATTCACTTTAGCTTTTGTCACGGACGAAGAGGCAAAATGCGGCCGCCTACCCGTCGTGGACACTTTAGTCCGAATGAACCACTGGCTTGTTTCTAAAAGCTGGCATGAACCGGCTTGAGCCTCCTTCCAGAGGGAGACACGGGGGTCTGTGCCGCAATCGGTGGTGGGTCAGTGCCCCAGGGGGAGCCCCCATTCCCGGCAGCTACTCCCCAGCGGCGCCCAGGAGACTGTCTGGGGCGTCCTCCTGAGCCCCAACTCTCGCCAGAGCTGAGCCAGCCACCCAGCCTGAAGAAAGGGAAGCTGTCACTTGGCCCAGGAGCCCGGCAACTCTCCCTGAAAGGAACACCCGTCTCAGAAACCGGGACACAGGCGCGACGGTCTTAGGGTCTGGCGAAGACCCTTGACGTGGTGCAAATGCCCCGGCTGGGGACGCTGGGGAGCGGGTCCTGGTCCTGGTCCTGGTCCTGGTGCCCACCCTGCCTCTGCCGTCTGCATGGTCAGGGAGAGGAGGAAACCTCTACTCAGCACCTTGGAGCCTCCGCCAGGCAGGGCGCGTCCCCGATATTATCTCTGCCGGGGCAGTGATTAGCCGCATTTTCTACAGATGAGGAACTGAGGTTCCCAGGAAGGGGACATTACCCCTCAAGGCCCCATTGTAGGTGCACACGGAGCCTGGGTCCAAACCCAAGGCTCCTCTCCACAGAGCCCTTTTGGGAAAAAAAAGCTGTGTCTTATTATTTTGAATCGGAGACTCACTCTGTTGCCAGGCCTGGAGCACAGTGGCACGCTCGTGGCTCACTGTAGCCTTGACTTCCTGGGTTCAGGTGATCCCCTCAGCTTCCACCACACTCAACCAATTTTTAATTTGGTTTTGTTGAGACGAGGTCTCACGATGTTGTCCAGGCTGGTCTCGAACTTCTGGGCTCAAGTGATCCTCCCACCTCAGCTTCCCAAAGTGCTGGGGTTACAGGCATGAGCCACACTGTCCGGCCTCCACGAAGCCTTCGTTCCTGCTGTTTCAGGCGTCCAAATGCTCCTTCTGGCCTCGGTTTCCCCACCTGACAGGTGAGCCTTCCCACCCTGACATTCCATGCTCCCCCTCACATTTACCCCTTTCCGAGGCCTTTGGCACCTAATAATAATAACAACAACAACAACAATAATAATACAACACCAAGCTCCTTGGTAGAGCTCTACCAACATTGGCCCGTTTAAGCCTCACAGCGACCATTTTTTTCAGATGGGGAAATTGAAGGGGCTCGCCCAGGGTCACCCAGCCAGGATGCGTCTAAGGCAGGGCTGAACCCCAGTCCTGCCTCTAAAATCCATGCTCTCAAAAAAAAACACACTGCCTCCAGAAAATGCAGGAAGAGGGGGTGAGGGGGCCAGGAAGGGCCCAAGAGCAATGCCACACATCCAGGTACGTCCTCCTCCCCTGCCCCCACAGTCCCTAGTGCCCGGCCGGCCATACCTGTGAGGACTTGCTCCAGAAATTAACTTCTTGGTTGCCAGGGTGGGGGCAACAGGTTCCTAGGCAAATCTTGGGTCTCTTCCAGCCAATCCTGAGCTCTCGGCCCTGGGAAGGGGCTGGGCTTCCAGGGCTGGAGCCAAGGAGTTAGCAGCCTGGCTGGAGGGGCGGGGCCGGGGACTTATAAACCGGGTCCCAGGGGGCCTCTGGGGCAGTGCTGGGGTTGGAGGCCACAGCCCAGTCTGAGGCCAGCATGTCGATGCAGAGGATTGTGCGTGTGTCCCTGGAGCACCCCACCAGCGCCGTGTGTGTGGCTGGCGTGGAGACCCTTGTGGACATTTATGGGTAAGAGCGGGAGGTCTGTGGGCCCTTGGTGCTGACCGCCTTGGACCGTCCTCCCTGCAAACCGGGCAGGCGTCTGCGGGGCTCACCCCCCAACCTTGGCCTTGGAACAGCGGCTAATCAGGGAAGCGTGGGTACTTGCCTTCATCGGCTGGGCTTCTTGAAGACCTTAGCCAGGGGATTTGAAGTTTGGGAGGCTGAACAGAGGGGCCTGGTCCAGGGGCTTGGAGGGTGCTGGTGTCATGGGGAGCTGGGTCCCCTCCTCCGTTCAAAGGGTCCGGCAGGCTGGGCTGGGAATCTGTCTGGGACACACAGGAACAGGAGGAGGCAGATATGCTCACCCCTATCCAGAGCCTGGACATGGAGCATCATTCGTTTTTAAAAATCAACCCTATGAGCTAGGTTTATTATGGGCATCCTCCCATGGGACAAATGAGAAAACCGAGACACAGAGAGGGCAAGCCATTCTCTCAAGCCACACAGCTCCTGAGTGGCAAAGCCGGGATTTAAACCCACGCCTGGTGTTACTCAAGAGTCCTGCTTTTGGCGGCTCTGGCACCTGGAAAGGAGGGATTTCAGGTCTGGCTTCCCCTAGCCGTTCAATGCCCATGCATTATGCCCCTATGTGTGCTAGACCATGCCCTTAAGGCGGAGGTAGGGCCCCATCTTCTCCCTCTTAGGAGGAACAGAGGGCTAGGGTTAGGGTTTTGGGAACTGGGCTGCAGGAACCACCAGGGAGCTGCCTTCTCAGGCTTTCGAGTAGTCTCCAAGGGCCCAGCTCCAAGGCCGAGCTGGGGACAGGTAACAGGGTGCTGAGAGGGAACGGTGCAGAGCCGCGTGACAGCGCCCACACCCCAGGGCCCCCGTCCCTCTCCCGGGGCCGGGTTTCTTAACCTCAGTGCTACTGACATAGCTACTCCTTGCACGGGGCCGTCACTGCAGGGTGCTGAACATCCTTGGTCTCTGTTTACTAGAGGCCAGTGGCACAGCCCTCAGTTGTGACAACCAAAAATGTCTCTAGATATTGCTAAATGTTCCCTGAGGGACAAAATCACCCACCTGTTGAGAGTGTCCCAGACTAAGACTAAAACTCAGAGTGAACTTAGTTGGAAGCAGCAGATGGGTTGGTCCAGGGCATTGGATGAGAGGGGGTGAGGAGCTGGTCACGGGATGGAACCAAGTCCGGGGAAGCCCCAGCCTAGCTGGGTGTACCAGAAACTAAAGCCAGGTAGCAGGCGGGTGAGCAGTCAGGAATAAGAGGGAGCAGCGAGGGGACCATGTGATTTCTGGGGGAGAGATGGGAGAGGAGAGGAACATGCCGCCCGGCACCCCCCCCCACCGCTTTGGGGCCGCGTGCCCTGGGGTGACTCACCTGCCCCAGCTGCCTGGTGCCATTGGGCAGATGTGGATCCCTGTTGACCTTCTCCTGAAAGGCTGAGGCTGGCTCCTCCCCCACGGAGCGCCCTTCGAGAAGTGGGGAAGGATGGTGGCCGTGAGAGGCGGAGGCCGCGGCGTTCCGTCTCAGGTTGCCCAAGTGAGACGAGCCTCGGCCACAATGGAGCCTGGCAGAGCAGGCTGTGGGTGGGACAGCCTGGGGGAGGGGGTCCCACGTCTTCAAAAGAGGGATTCTTGGGCTGCGGTGACCAACCACCTGGGGCCAGGTGGAGAGCCCCTCGTTCCTTCACATACTCATCAAGTGTTCCTTTTGGCCTGGAGTGCATGGGCCCTGGGGACACACCCGGTGGCGCACAGGCAGGCGTGGTCCCTGTCCCCAAGCACCCGCCCTCAGGAGGTCTGGCAGGGGCTGGCCCCCCTTCTTGCCGGATGCTGGCGGAAGGGCTTGAGTCTTGAAGGAGAGCAGGGGCCTGGCCCCGAGATCCCTTCTGGCTTGGAGGTGCTGCGGTGGAATGCTCCCAGCCGCTTAGCCCGTGGCCCAACAAGAGAAAGGGCAGTTGGTGGGTGGCTCCGTCCTGGCTCCATGGCTCCCCAGGTGTCTGACCTTAGGAAAGTCTTTTAACCTCTCTGGAGCCTCAAGGATCCCCACACCTTCCATATGCAAGATGGCTACGGTTTCTGAACCATATTGGGAGATGGAGGCTTTGAGAAAATCAGTGTAGGCTCAGTCAAGGCAGGCTTCCTGGAGGAGGGCTCCCATCAGAGCCTTGAGGGAAGGGCACAGGCAAGACCGTTGGGCCTCTCTGTGTATGGCAGTGGATTCAAGCCTGTCTTCTTGCCTCCCCATGAGTTGGCGATGGCCCCGGCTTGGTACACGGGAGTTTTTCTTTCCCGAGCAGTTAAGTCTCAGGAGGGTGGAAAGGGCAGGAAGGATGACACTCCAGTGCCCTGAGCACACCCTGGCCGTCTCCATGCAAGCTTGGTCTCCACTTTGCAGAGGCAAGAGCGGAGGCTGGGAGGCAGGTGGCCTCACAAGCACTACCCCACGGGGCTGCAGGACTTGAACCCAGGTCCCGCCCAGCTCCACAACCCAGGCTCTTTCTCAGCGCCCTAATCAGCACAAACATTAGCACGAGCCCTGGAGGAAAGCCGGTTCGACCCTGACTGGGGCAAAATTGAAATCCCAGGGTGAGCTCTGGTGGCGGAGTTGCCCCCAGGGCCCGGTGGCCAGAATCCCCCAACACGTGGAAGCACTTCTTGGGGACTGTCACCTGGTGGCTGCCTATGTGACAAGGGCCCTCAAAGCAGGTCGCCTTTGGGAGTCTCTGCAAGGTGGACTGGCGAGGGATCCCCAGGCTGGTCCAGTGCAGGCATCTGTGGGGTTTTTACCCCCCCTTCGTTTTTATTTGGGGACACGGAGGCCCAGAACATGAAGTGACTTGTCTCGGGTTACACGGTGAGTGAGGGGCAGAGCTAAAACTGGAAACCGGGTCTTCCAATGCAAACAAAGGACCCTGACGATGGAAGGGGAAGGCTCTGGAGCGGCTGCCCAGAGCCGAGGCCGCCTGGGCCTCAGCCTCCCCTGCCCCGGGGGCCAGCTGACCATCGTGTCACCTTCCTGTTTTCCATCACAAGGACCTTCCTGTCTAGTCTCTCAACTTCTGACATGTCTGTTTTGTTTTTTTTTCCCCCAGGGGCCCATGAAGGGAGAGGGTGGGCTTGGGTCTGCAGGGGACAGAGCTGGCTGTGAGTCCCAGCTCCGTCACTCCCTGGCTGTGCGACTTTGGACAAGTCAGCCACCACCTCTGAGCCGCAGTTTTCTCATCTTTAAAGTGGGGGCAACAGCCCACACATCCTTCATTACCATCATCCCCACCATCCTCCTCCTCACCACTAAAGGGCTGGTGCGGGTTCCCGGGAGGGGGCGGGCTCACCCTGGGCCGTCCCTACTCCTCCCTGGGACCAGGGTCCCCGCGTTTCTGAGACAGCCTAGTCCTCCGTGGTTCTCAGCCGTCCGTGAGCATCAGAGTGGTCCACAGTGCTGATGCCGGGGCCCGCCCACAGCACTTCTGTTCTGAGAATCGGAATTTCCAAGCGGGTACGTCTGAGGTTGGCCTCTTTGAGGGTGGCCAGCTGTCCCAGTGTGCCCGGCACCTTCCAGGTTTTAGCACAAGTGCCACATCCCAGAGGCTGGTGGCCCCTCTTCCACATTCCTCCCTCCCCCACCCTCCGCTCGCTATCTTGGACGGCCGTGCCATGGGAGCAGCTGGACCCTGGGCTGGCTGGGAGGGCCTCGGACAGTCCTGGGCATGGACAGCTTCTGAAGGAGAGAACTTGGGCCCAGAACCAAGTGCTTCACCCAAGGCTGGCTGGGAGCACTGCCCAGGGGCACCTAGAGCCAGCCTGTGAGGACTCAGCCACACTGGCAGCTTGCGTGGGCCTCGCCAGAGGAAGAGCTTTGTCCAGGTGAGGCTTCCCCATCCGCCAGGAAACCAGAAACTAGAGCCTCCTGTACCTGATGCAAGATTGCCACGCCCTGACCTTCCGCACATACGGCTTTCATGACGGATATGAGCACTGAACTGGGAGTCCAGGGCCCTACCTTCCAGTCGTCTCCCTCCTGGGCCTCGGTTTCCCCAGCAGTTAAATGAGGCATGTCGTGGCTCATCCTGAGTGCTTCACCTGCACTGACTCTTTTTTTTTTTTGAGTTGGAGTCTCACTCCGTCGCCCAGACTGGAGTGCAGCGGCCGCTCCCGGCCACCACAGCCTCGACTTGCTGGGCTCCGGTGGTCCTTCCCCCTCAGCCTTCCAAGTAGCTGGAATTACAGGCATGCGCTACCAGGCCCGGCTGATTTTTTGATTTATTGTAGAGATGACGTCTTGCTGTCCAGGCGGGTCTCGAACCCGCGGGCTCAGGCAATTCATTCACCTCGGCCTCCCAAAGGCTGAGCCACCGAGCCCGGCTTGCACTGACTCTTAATCTCGCCACCCCACCAGGTGCTGAGACAGAGTCACTCCCTCAAGATCACACACCTCTTGAGTGGTGGGGCTGGGATTTGAACCCAGGCTACCTGTCCCCAAGGTCCACAGTCTCAGCTGCCTCTCCACAGCTCCCTCCTGTGGCCCTCCTGGTCCAGAGCCATCGCTGGTCCCCTATGATGTAGGGACTTGTCACAGCCTGAGTCTGAACTTGACGCCCTGAGTTTGAACTTGATGTCTGAACTTGAGGCTCCAGGGTGAAAGCACCTTCCCCTCACCCATGCCTCCTCTGTGCCCTCCCCTGGGATGCCTTCCCCAGCCTCCAGCCCCTCCCTCAGTCTGCTCCATCCACCGCCTCCTGCACCCACATTTATTTATTTACTTATTTTTGAGTTGGAGTCTCACTCTGTCACCCAGACTGGAGTGCAGTGGCCGCTCCCGGCCACCACAGCCTCGACCTGCTGGGCTCCGGCGATCCTTCCGCCTCCGCCTTCCAAGTAGCTGGAACTACAGGCGCGCGCTTCCACACCCGGCTGATTTTTGATTTATCGTAGAGATGAGGTCTTGCCAAGTTGCCCAGGCGGGTCTCGAACCCACGGGCTCAGGCAATCCACTCATCTCAGCCTCCCAAAGGTGCGGGATCACAGGCTGAGCCCCCGAGCCCGGCTACCCACGTTTATTTTAATAACCCCTTCCCGTCCTGGGCGGATGGGACTGTCCCACCTGTGATCACCCTTGAGCCTCGTGATTGCCCAGGAGGTTGGTCGAGTAGGTGTCATCATCCCACTTAATCGGAAAAGGAATGGGCCTGGGAGACTGAGTGACTTCATCATGGTCACCTGGCTGATGTGCGGCCCTGCCTGGTCGCCAGCCTCCTTTGGCCCCACCAGAGCCCCAGGCTTCGGCGGCCCCTCCCGTCCCCACCTGCTGTGGGCAGCCACTGCCCCGGGACCCTCCATCTTTACCGGGTCCCGCCGTCTCACACCGGGCCCGATGCAGGGAGGTGCAGGGGAGTGGGGCTGAAATACCCCAAACCCAGGGCCCGGGGCCTGGCCCCTGAGTGGGCTATCACAGGACCAACCATCAAGGGTGCCGGCCGCAGCTCACGGTTGCTTGGGGCCCAGGGAGCCGCATGGGGCTGGGGATTTGTAGGCTTCCTGGGGAACTGGAAGTCAAGTGGGACCGGGAGGGCCTGGGGGTGGCGGCCAGGCTTTCTGGGGTGCGAGGGGGGCCCGCCCCACCCGGGTCTCCCTACCTGGATCTGTCTCCCCGCATCTCTGTCGTTCTGACTCGCTGTCCCTGACTCTCCATCGCTCTGCGTCTCTCTAAGCCTCTTTGCCCCTCTCTGTCTCTGTGTCTCCATGCCTCTCCTCCGTGTCCCCTGATGGGGCCTGGCCCACCTACTCAGGGCCGAAGAGGCCAGAGGGCACCCCCAGCCCTGGACATTGCCGGCTTTGGGAGTGGGGTTGACAGACGCAATACAAGCTGCCTCATTACATCTGAATTCCAGATAAACAGTTACTCACTTTCTGAGTATAAGTCTTTCCCCAGTGCTGCATGGGCTAGACTTACGCTGAAACAACGACTGGTTATTGATCTGGAATGCAAGTCCAACGGGGCGTTCTGTGTTTTCTTTTCTTTTTTTTTTTTTTTTGAGTTGGAGTCTCACTCTGTCTCCCAGACTGGAGTGCAGTGGCCGCTCCTGGCCACGGCAGCCTCCACCTGCTGGGCTCCGGCGATCCTTCCGCCTCAGCCTTCCCAGTAGCCGGAATTACAGGCGTGCGCTACCACGCCCGGCTGATTTTTTTATTTATGGTAGAGATGAGGTCTCGCTGCCCAGGCGGGTCTCGAACCCGCGGGCTCAGGCAATCCGCTCACCTCAGCCTCCCAAAGGCGCGGGATTACAGGCTGAGCCACCGAGCCCGGCTTGTTCTGTGTTTTCATTTGTGAAATCTGGCAGCCCTGCTTGGGAGGAGAGACAGGCTTGGGAGGAGAGATAGGCGTGTGAGCCCCAGACCCGGGCAGGGCCTGTGCGCCAGAATGGCGCTTGGATGTGGTGTAGTTCCCTTTTTATTAAAAAGCCGCTTTGAGAGGTATCAGAATCATGTCGGTCGGGGAGTGAAGAGGGCGTTTTGGGGGAGGTCTGCCTTCCTCCGAGGGGGGGCGGGGATGGAAAGGGCCTGGGCGGGGGCATGGCCAGCTGTGCAAACTCAGGGACGTCATTCGCCCATCCCGAGCCTCCGTTTCGCCATCTGTAAATGGGAGAAATAAGCCCTCTTGGGGCTGCAGTGAGGATCAGGCGAACTAGTGTACAGAAAGGCTTAGCCGGGCTTGCCAGGGCGAGGCTGCAGGGAGGGGGGATGGTCTCTGGGCGTTGTGACGACTCCTGCCATAATTACTCCTGGGGAGGCGGTGGCAAACGTCTGGACTCAGGAGACAGATGGCCTGGGTTTGGGTCCCAGTCCCGCCGCTCTATCGCCATGATCTTGGACAGGTTACTCACCCTCGGTTTCCCCATCTGTAAGATGGGATACGCTCACAGATGGCACCTACCTCCTAGGGTTTTCGAGAGGATTGCATGACATAACACACTTAAACCCAACACAGGGCGGGCGCTCAGCAAGTGCCAGCCACAGTCATCCCCTTCCAAGAGGTGTGTGTGTGCAGGCCGCTTCCTCCAGGAGGCCTTCTGGGCCCTCCCACTCACCGTGGTCTCTCGCTCCGTGGTTTCCCACTGAGCTGCGACCCATGACCCAGCGCCCCTCTGGCTGTCCCGGGCAATGTTGGTCCTCAGCTCCCAGGGGGACGGAAGGCTCTGGAGAGGCAGAGAGAGAGCAGCAGGTTACCTGCCCCAGGCCGCAGACCCCGCGTGCATGGTGGGCACCCCACAGTGAGCAGGCTGGCTTCCGTGCAGGACTCCCACACTAGCAGGAATGCAGGCAATGCAGGCTCGGGGCCACATGACAGGGCGGCGATTTAAACCTACAGCTGAATCTGGTCACATTTCCCCGGTGCTATGGAAAAGTGTGGGCTGAAGTCACAGAGACCTGAGGGCAGGTCTGGCTCCGCCACAGATGCTGTGTGACATAAGCCTTGGTGCTGGCCCTCTCTGAGCCTCAGAGTCTTACCTGCCGAATGGGAATGATACCACTCACCCTGCAGATTTGTAAGAGTGAAGGGAAGCCTATAATCCAGCGCTTGAGAGGCTGAGGCAGAAGGATCGCTTGAGGCCAGGAGTTCGAGACCATCCTGGGCAGCGCAGCAAGACCTCGTCTCTTCAAAAAAGTCAAAAAATTGGCAAGGCATGGTGGTGTGTGTCTGTAGTCCCGGCTATTTGGGAGGCTGGTGCAGAAGGATCGCCTGAGTCCAGGAGTCTGAGGCTACTGTGAGCTATGATTGTGCCATGGCGTTCTAGCCTGGGCAACAGAGTGAGACTCCGACTCAAAAAAAAAAGAGTGAAGGGGGCTATCTGTGGGGGGGGGGCTGGCACACAGCAGGCACTCAGGCACTCCACCAAGACCCCAAGGACGTCCTTATGCTAAGGAGGTAGGTGGTGGGACTCGGGTAGGAGCTGTTCTCCTTAGCACTCTTGGAACCGCAAGGGTCCATTTGTCCCTGACCGCTGTTCACTGAACTCTCCGTGCCCGATTCTGCACTGGGGCTTACAAGCACACAGCTGGGTCCTGACTCCTCAGGTACCTGCAGTCTTTTGGGACATAAAGAAACTCACAAGGGAAATGTGAGCGGACACAGAGCCTTGGAAAGCGAGCCCGTGCATGCGTCTGTATGAGCTCCAGGCTCCACTCCCAGGAGCTCCCTGTGGGAATCTAAGAGGCCTGGGGTGGTCAGGGAAGGCTTCCCGGAGGAAGCAATCTTGAGTAAATGCTCAAGCATCTGAACCAGGCTGTCCCCCTCAGCCCTTCCCATGGCTCCCTGTCCTTCCCAGGTCGGTGCCCGAGGGCACAGAGATGTTGGAGGTCTACGGGAGCCCCGGGGTGGATGTCTACATCTCTCCCAGCATGGAAAGGAGCCGTGAGCGCACTGACAACAGGCGGTGGCGCTTCAGCACAGGTTTGGAGATCATCGTGGTCATGAACTCCCCCAGCAACGAGGTCAACGACAGTCACGTAAGCCGGTCCCCTGGGGGGGGCAGGGCGGGATCTGGCAGTAGGAGGGTCCGACATCCTCTTTCCCCAGCGCACAGGGTGGCAGGGGTGGGGGGGGGAAGTGCCTGACCCTGGAGCCAGCCCACCGGGGTCGGAGTCCGACTCTGCAACGTAGAGACACGAGCCTTGTGTCTCTGGGAAGTCGTAGCACCCCTCGGGACCTCTACCTGCCCATCTGTGAACCGAGGATGGAGGTGACACCTGGCTCCTGATGTCCATGGGGGGCGCACGAGCCAGCATTCGTTTCTTCTCTTGCTTTCCAAGGCCCCCCCCAAGAGGGAGGAGTTGTCTCAGCGGTGCTGTGTGGGGCCTCAGTTTCCCCACAGGCGGGCTGAGAGTTGACTAGGGGATGTCTGTCACTCTGAATGAAGGCGGGAAAGGGAGGGCGGGGGAGGAACCCCACGGCCCGGGACCCCCTTCTCTCCTTGACCCTGTCTGCAGGGAAAGGGGCCTTTGGAAACCTGGGAGAAGTCCCAGGCGATCCCCCTGAGAGGGCTGGTGGGGACCACGGCCCTGTGTGGGGACACAGCCTGCTCCGTGTCGGGAGCGAGGCTTCAGAAACCGGCACTTGAAGGAGTATGGGCCATGGGCCAGCCGCTGGGCAGCGGTGACCTGATCCAGCTGCAAGAGGCGGGCGGGGATGACCCCCTTTGCCGGTGGGGCCACCAAAGCTCGGAGCAGCAACTCTGGGGCCACATAGCAAATGCACAGGAGAGCTGGAGCCCCCGCAGACCAGCCTGACGCCTGGGGGCGGTTCCCCACCCCCACCTCTCCATTCCCTCCCATGAGGCCTTGGGCCCCTTTTGCAAATACGGAGACTGCGGCCAGGAAGGGGTGTGGCTTACCCAAAGTCACAAGATCAGCAGAGCTGTTGAGGGTCAGGACAGAGTTCCAGGGCAGCCCAGAAGGACACGCCAACCTGGGAGGGCCCCCGCTGTGTGGGTGCCTCCTGCCCTGCCCTCCTTGGCCCCAGTGGCTTCTGGGACTGAGGAAGGTCAGAATGCTCCCTTGTCCCCTGCCCCTACCCCACCCGTGGCCAGGATCCGGGTGATTGCAGGCCTGAGGCGCCGTGGGACTGGTGCTTGACACCCAGGAGTGAGGGGCTCCCAGGACTGAGGGTGTGAGTGGCCTCTGCGGGATCCTGACCCCCTGGTTGAGATGGGGTTGATGAGAGGCCCACATCAGGAGGGAACATCCAGTGGGTCAAAGGGGACTAAGATGCGTCCACCAACTGCATCCCCACCCTCAGCATCTTCTTCGTCCCCATCATGGTTCCCGGGTGCTCACCAGAGGCCGGGCACCACGCTGAGCTCACCACTTGCCTGCACCTTTCATCTGCACAGGATATAATCAGTCCCGTGCATGGGGTAGGAGCTATTATTATCCCCACTTTACAGTCGAGGAAATTGAGGCCTAGAGAAGATCCCTCACTTCCCAGGATACTCACGAGCGGCGGATCTGGAGTCTGAGCCCAGGCCGTCTAGACTCCAGAGTTCCTCACTTGACCTCCCAAGATGCCGCCTGCCCCCTGATCACGACAGCTGGCCTTTCTCGGGCACTTCCTACAGCCTCCGTTTTTGGCTACAGCCCTCTGAGATAGGGACCTGTATGGTCCTGTTCTGCAGATGAGAAAACGGAGGCAGCTCAGAGAGGGGACGGGCCTTGGTCAAGGTCACAGAGTCCAGAGATGCCAGGCTGAAGCCCACGCCTGAGTCTCACAGATGAGGATGTTGGCTTGGAGAGTGTCCCCGCACCCTGACCGGTCCAAATTCCTTATCTTACAAATGGTAAAGGGAGCATCCAAAGGGAAGCAGGGGCTTGCCAAGATCACACAGTAGGTCACCAACAGGACTGGGATCCAGGGCTTCATAGAATCCCTCACAAATAGTTCCCATTTTGCAGATGTGCCAACGGAGGCGTGGAAAAATAAATGGCACAGGGAAGGCTAGAGGAAGAGCGGGATTGGGAAACTCACCCTGAGAGTACAGAGGTTCCCGAGGCCCCTGCCCTCCTTACCAGATCCCCTGAGCGCTGTACTTTGGTGGGGTTGACACTTCTGCTGGCAACTCTGGGCTCGTCTCTCGCAGGTTCAGATTTCCTATCACTCCAGTCACGAGTCTTTGCCCCTGGCTTACGCGGTGCTCTACCTAACCTGTGTGGGTAAGTCGGGAGCCATGCTGTGTTGGTCGGATGGGGGTGGTGGTTGGGAATAATACTGAACAAGAGTCTTATTACAAAAATAAACTACAGTCACTTTATTTTTAAATTAAAGAAGTGCACATTTAAAAAATATAAATAGTACAAAAGAATATAAACTGAAAAGCAAACATCCTTCCCTCCAACCCAAGACTTTCACTTCCTCAACCCAGCACCCTCTAGAGATACACTGTGCTTCTACAAGGGGACACAGACCTACTTGTGTATTCCTCCTATTTTGTAAGTAAATGGAAGCTTGCCATAGACCTGGAACTGGACTTTGCTTTTTCCAACTTAAATTTTAATTCTCTACAGATTGATATACAAACTCTGTGCAAGATGACTTTGATGTTGGAACCATCAGACAGACAGAGGATGTAAAGTAATTACGATTACTATGTTAAAGACCCTTATAATACTCAGTGACCTATCACAGAAACAAAGAACTGAGTATCGTGTATTCTCACTCATAAGCGAACTGTGAACATTTATCCTAATACTATAAGAAAGGGATTGGCAGTAGCTGGAAACTGCAGGGTAGGGAGCACATAATATCAATAAGGGTACCTGGTCTCAAACCAGGCAAAGTGGGGACCAAAGGGAAGCCCAAATTTTATCTGTATGTTGTCCACTTGTATACCTAATCCTGAATGGTACCCCACATCTTAAAAAAAAATCTTAAAGACTCTATAGAAAAGGTGAACAACTTGCATGCACAGATGGAGAATTTCAACAGAGATGAAAACCATAAGAGTCAAACGGAAATGCTGAAAATAGAAATCATGTGATAGAGATAAAAAATGCTTTGATGGGTTCATCAGTAGATGCGACACAGCTGAAGAAAGAATCAGTACACTTGAAGATAGGTCAATAGAAGTTACCCAAATGGAAACACAAAGAGAAAAAAAGAGTGGAACAAACCAACAAAAAAACTAGAACAGAGGTCCTAGAGTTCTGGGACAGTATCAAACAGTACAAACTCAATGACATTCCCATCAAAATCCCAATGTGACTTTTTAATAGAACGTTATAGAGCTGGTTTTATTTTATTTACTATTATTAGTGCTAGAGTCAGAGTCTCACTCTGTTGCCAGAACTGGAATGCAGTCACATGATTATAGTTACCACAGCCTCAATCTGCTGGGCTCAGGCGATCATTCCGCCCCAACCTTCCAAGTAGCTGGAACACTACAGATGTGTGCCACCATGCCCAGGGAATTTTTATACTTAACGAAGAGCTGAGAACTCACCAAGTTGCCTAGGCTGGTGTCAAATCCCTGGGCTCAGGCAATCCTCTCACCTGAGCCTCCCAAAATACTGGGATCAAAGGTGTGAGCCACCGCACCCAGCAGAGCTGATTTTAAAACTCACGTGGAAGAGCAAAGGTCAAGAACAGCCAAGACAGATTTGAAGAAGAACAAGTTGGAAGAATTCACAGTCCCAGATATCGACTTTTTTTCAAGCTATAGTAATTGAGGCACTATTTAACTGGTGCAGGGTTAAATATTAATACATGGAGCAATGAAACAAATAGAGAACGCATATATAGACCCATGCCTATGAGGTTATTATGTGGGAATACATGAACTTGGAGCCCTACCTCAAACCTTAATCAAAAATAAATTTCAGATGACTTAAAGATCATAAAGTAAAAATCAAAATGTCAAAGCTTTTAGAAAATAATATCTCTGGCCAGGCTTAGTGGCTCAGTCTGTAATCCCAGCACTTTAGGAGGCTGAGGTGAGTGGATTGTCTGAGTCCGCGGGTTCAAGACCAGCCTGGGCAACTTGGTGAGACCTATTTTATTTATACAGTAAATAAAAAAAAAATTAGCTGGGTGTGGTAGTGCGTGCCTGTAGTTACGGCTATTTGGAAGGCTGAGGCGGAAGGATCACCAGAGCCCAGCCGGTTGATGCTGGGGTGGCCGTGAGCGTGCTACTGCACTCCAGCCTGTGCACTCCAGCCCGACCCCCC
>NW_007067377.1:116609-118491 GCF_000164805.1 Carlito syrichta | reverse complement strand
CGGCCACTGCACTCCAGTCTGGGCGACAGAGTGAGACTCCAACTCCAAAAAAAAAAAAAGAATATTTCTGCAACCTCAAAATAGTAGAGGTTTTCTTTAGTAAGACAAAAGCACAGATCATATAAGGAAATATTGAACATTGGACCATATTAAAATTAAGCTTCTCTACAATGGAGGAAAAGCGCAAAGTCAGACTATAGACTGGAAGAAGAAATCCGCGATGCATACGGCTGACTTGGTGCCTATGGAAAACTCCAACCAACAAGAAAACATCAAACAAATGGACAAAAATGAGCAAAAATGTGAATAAGCAACTTGCAGAAGACAAAGTCCCAGTGATCAAAACTCAAATGAAAAGATGGTTAACTGACTGAGTGTTGCCAAGTTTGCAGTGCTGGGAAATTCCTCACACAGGAGTGGGTGGGCATTTGCCTTGGCACCCACGTTTGGACAGCGATTCACAAGAAAGCTGAAAGTGCTTGATGTGTGGGAGGCATTTCGAGAAGCACAACTTCTGGGCTACAGGATGTCTACATTTTAAATTTTGATAGATATGGCCAAATGGCTCTCCAAAAAGACTGTGCCCATTTATATGCCTGCCAGCTGCGTACAGGAGTGTTTTGCCAACACTATATCAGCCCACCTAATAGGTTGACATTTCTTTGCTGCTTTCTTTTTTCTTTTCTTTTCTTTCTTTTGTTTTTTTTTTTGAGTTGGAGTCTCACTCTGTCGCCCAGACTGGAGTGCAGTGGCACGCTCCCGGCCACCGCAGCCTCGACCTGCCGGGCTCCGGCGATCCTTCCGCCTTGGCCTTCCAAGCAGCCGGAACTATAGGCACCCGTTACCACACCCGGTTAATTTTTTGATTTACTGTAGAGACGAAGTCACGCCATGTTGCCCAGATTGGTCTAGGCAATCCTCTCTCCTCGGCCTCCCAGAGTGCTGGGATTATAGGTATGAGCCACCATGCCTGGCCGTCTTTGCTGCTTTCATTTGCCTTTCTTGAGTTAGGAGTGAGGCTGGGCATTTGTCAACCCATCCCACATATGAAAGTGCATAAAGTTTTATTCTTATACACGTGTACACACACACACACACACACACACACACACACATTAATGGCTAATTACACTGGAGCAACAATCGCCCAGGTCAAGAAATAAAACAGCTGGCGCGCTGACTCATACTTGTAATCCCTCCTATCTTGGGAGGTCAAGGTGGGGGGATGGTTTCAAGCCAGGAGTTCTAAACCCGCCTAGGCAACACAGGGAGATCCCGTCTGTACAAAAAAAAAAGAGAAAAGCTCAGTGTGATGGACTACACCTGTAGTCCTAACTACTCAGGTGGGAGGATCATTTCAGCCTAGGAGTTCAAGGTTGCAGTGAGCTATGATCATGCCGTTCACTCCAGCCGGGGCAACAGCGAGATACCCTGTCTCTAAAAAAAGAAAGGAAGGAAGGAGTGAGGGAGAGAGGGAGGGAGGGAGGGAGGGAGGGAGGGAAACCTGACTAAGGACGCCAAAGTTCCCCCCAGTGCCCCTCTCTGATCGTGATTCCCTCCTTCCCTGTCTTTTGACAAGCACTTCCTTGCTTCGCCCTATAGTTGTTTCTTTGTTTTGTTTTTTTTGGAAAGCAGGATTTATTGAGAGGACAGAATGCTCCCCCAGTGGGAGGGGACCCAAAGGGGCTGTCGTTTCCTATAGTTTTATCGCCTGACTATGCATACTCCGACAATACAGTCTGTTTTCCACCGGCTGGGTTTCTTCGGATGGGCTCATAGCTGTCCATCTTCTTTTGTGTGGGCCCCACGTGATGTTTCAGGATGTGTGGTGGTTGGGTATCTTCGCATATGTTTACAAATCATTTTGGACCCACTCCCCCCC
>NW_007067377.1:113332-116589 GCF_000164805.1 Carlito syrichta | reverse complement strand
CCCCGCACTGCATTCTTTAGGCACTACGGAGAAGACTTTTTGTTTTTCCTGCAGGAAGCTTGATGCTGTCCCCTTGATTGCCCCACTTGTGTTGCAAAATCTCCCCCTGTTTCTAGAGAGAACCATTAAGAAGGTGGGAGTGGGTGAGATTTGGGGCGTGCAAGCAGCTGATGGCGCCCAGGCGCAGAGAGGTCGCCTAGCCGGGAGGTGGTAGAGCCTGGATTCACACTCAGGGCTGTTTGACACCCAAGTCTGGGCTCTCCGCCCCATCCCAAGAAGATGAGATGGCTTTCATAGACCAAAATGTTCCAGGAAACCTGGGCTCAGTGCAGGGTGTGCCCAAGACAGCAAGGGCTGTAGGCTTGTGGAAGAGGGAAGGGTCCGAGAAGGCTTCCTGGAGGGGGCGGCATTTGGCCTGGCCTTTGCTTTGCTGGACCCCCTTTCTTCTTCCATCTGGCCTCTTCCCCCAGCCCAGGGAGGGAGGTCCCAGATGCCCTCACGCCTGGATAGTGTCTTTCTGGAAATGCCTCACATACGTCCAGCCCCAGATAGGCCCTGAGATCGAGGTTAAAAAAGCAGAGGCCATGGCTTGTCTCGGGCCCCTGCGAGGCATGTCGGGACTCACCCACTGCCTCCCCTTGCAGACGTCTCTCTGGATTGCGACCTGAACTATGAGGGCAGGCGGGACGGGAGCTCTGTGGACAAGGTAGGCATCTCTGCCTGGGCCGGGGAAGAGGGAGTGGCGTTTGGAGCTGGTCTAGGAGGGCTTAAGAGGGGCAAGGCCACTGCAGGTGTTCCCCTGCCTCCCAGCGGGTGCAGAGGTCGGGAGGCCAAACGGGAGCCAGGCCTGGCGGGGGGATGGGGGTGGGGTGGGGGCTTCGTTGTCACCAGAGACCGTCAGGCCCTGAGCTAGGTCTGTGGGGAAAAGGCCTTCTGAATTCATCTCCTGGGTCACGGTGGGCCAACTCTTTTCATGAAGTCCAGCTAGTGTATATCTTGGGCTTCTGGAGTCGCACTGCCTCAATTCACCATCGTCATGTAAAGGCAACACAGTCAATACATAAACTAGTGGGTGCAACTGTGTTCCAATAAAACTTTATTTACAAAAACTGGCAGTGGGCCAGAAAGTGCTGACCCTCGATCTGAGGTGGGGAGGGAAATCTGCCAAATACGAAATGGTGAATGAACTTTGAACTGACCTGTGGTGGCACTTAACAGACAGAGAGCTCAGAGGAGAAGGTCAAGGTGGGCTGGGTGAGCATGGAAGACCTCCTGGAAGAAAATGCACTGGAGCTGGGCCCTGGAGGGATGCAGGAAGGGCACTCCTGGTGGAGGGAACAGCAGGAGCAAGGGCAAGAAGGGAGGGCTGGAGGGACGAGCAAGGTGTGAGTGGTCTTACACTCAAGAAACTGCCTGTTGAGAACAAGGACAGACGGCCAGGAAAGACAGCTCTGTGGCTTGGACTTTGTGATGTGGGCCATAGGGAGCCATTGATGTTTCTTGAGCAGGACGTGCTTCCGTGAAAGTGGGCCTGGCCTCACAGGGGAGGACAAAGGGTCAGGAGGCTGGCCAGGAGGTTGCCGGGGGAGGGAGGCACTGGTCCAAGCCTCTATCACTGGCTATGTTTTGCCCTTGGCAGAGGCAGTGGGTCTGGGGGCCCAGTGGGTACGGTGCCATCTTGCTGGTGAACTGTGACCGAGACGATCTGAGCTGCGGTCAGGACAACTATGACCAGCACGTGAGCTGCCTGCAAGGTGAGGGAGGCCGGGCAGCCCGGGTCCCTGGTGCCCGTCACTGCTCAGTTACCCCCAGGTGTGGTTCTCATGGCAGAGCTCCAGGCCCCAGTTGCACCGTGATGGTCCTCAGAACTCGCCTTGGGCCGGCAGCTGTCCCTCCTCATGGTCCCCAGTGCCAGCAGGCACTCCGGGCGGGCACCAAAACTCTGGAGTCGAGCTGCCTGCCCAAGCTCTTCCTCCAGGGGAGCAGAGGATGCGGACATTATTTGAGCACCTGCTGTGTGCCAGGCCCTTTCCCCAGATTCTCATTTAATCCTCCAAGCAGGAGGGTATCATCACCCCGTTACGGAGACAAGGATGCCGAGGCTCAGAGGTCAGGAGGCTCCCGGGGTCGCCCAGCCAGTCTGCATCCAATCCAAGGCTGCCCCTCCCAACCCCAGGTGTGGGACTTCCCAGCCACCCCTCACCTCTGGCCTGGTTCTGCTGAGTCCCTCTGCACTGTGGGCTGCCGCCCCATGGAGGACAAACGCCCTATCCTGGGGTGCGCCAAGCGCTGTCCATGGGAGATGCTCACGGCCCCCGTCGAAGTGGGCACCATTCGGAGATGGAACGCTGGGGCTCTGGAAGGGAGGGGCTTCCCGGCAGTGACCAGAACCCTCTCCTGCGTGATGCCTGGTGGCCTTTGCCTCCGCATGCTTCTCTTGAGCCCTGTTGTGTGTCAGACACCGGGCTGGCTGCTCCACCCTCCGTGTTTCTCTCGGCGGATGAGGAACTCGGGCCCAAGAGAGGACAGGCAGTAGCTCTGCACGGTCGCATGGAGGGGTGACGCTGTGGCTGCTCGGGACGGCTTCCAGTGTTCTCACAGAGCCGGGCTGGAGGAGCCGGGTCTTGCCCGCTGCCCTGGGGAGGGGGCAACAGGAGGAGGAGGAGGTGCCGGGGCCCGGGGCCCCCGTGAGTTGCCACCCTCTGTCTGGCTTCACAGACCTGGAAGACATGTCTGTCATGGTCCTGCGGACCCAGGGCCCCACAGCCCTCTTCGACGACCACAAGCTTGTCCTCCACACCTCCAGCTATGATGCCGAGCGGGCCAGGGTCTTCCATGTCTGCGGTGAGTTCGTGCCAACCCCCTCCCCACTCCCCCAGCCTGTGCCCTGATGCCAGGTGCCTACCAGGAGCCCTGTTTCCCTGCTTCAGGCCGGCAGACGGGCTCCGCCCAGGCCCCAGAAGGTGCCTTGGGGGCCATGGGAAGAGCAATCTGAAGTGGGATTGATCAGCTGGTATCCCCAGCACAGCACCTGCCCAAGGTCATTTTATTAGATGGATGAATTTTATTTACTTATTTAATGTTTTTTGAGTTGGAGTCTCACTCTGTTGCCCAGGCTGGAGTGCGGTGGCACACTCACAGTCACCCCAGTGTTGACCTGCTGGGCTCCAGCGAGCCCTTCTGCTTCAGCCTTCCAAGTAGCCGGAACTGCAGGCACGAGCTCCCATGCCCAGCTAATTTTTTTTTTTTTTTTTTTT
>NW_007067377.1:109533-113312 GCF_000164805.1 Carlito syrichta | reverse complement strand
GTTGTAGAGATGAGGTCTCACCAAGTTGCCTAGGCTGGTCTCGAACCTGCAGGCTCAGGCAATCCACTTGCCTCGGCCTCCCAAAGTGCTAGGAGTACAGGCTGAACCACTGAGCCTGCCCTATTTAATTTTTTTTTTTTTTTAGTTGGAGTCACACTCTTGTCGCCCAGGCTGGAGTGCAGTGGCATGCTCATGACCACTGCAGTCTCAACCTGCTGGGCTTAGGTGATGCTTCCGCCTCAGCCTTCCAAGTAGCTGGAACTACAAATGCAAACTACCACACCCGGCTAGTTTTTGTGATTTATTGTAGAGTTAAGGGCTCACCAAATCGCCCAGGCTGGTCTCGAACCCCCAGACTCAGACAATCCTCTCACTTTGGTCTCCTGAATTGCTGGGATTACACCTTGCCCAGCTAGATGAATGAATTTTAAAAACATATTTTCAGGCCAGGTACAGTGGCTCACATCTGTAATCCTGGTATTTTGGGAGGCTGGGGTGGAAGGATCGCTTGAGTCCAGGAGTTCAAGACCAGTCTGGGCAATATAGCAAAACCCCATCTCTACAAAATAAAAATAAAAAAATTAGCTAGGCGTGGTGGCTAGCTGTAGTCCCAGCTACTCGGGAAGCTGAAGCGGGAGGATTACCTGAGCCACAGGAAGTCTAGGCTGCAGTGAGCCACAATCGTGCCCCCACACTCCAGCCTGGGCGATAGAGTGAGAGCCACCCATCCCCCCCAAAACCATATTTTAAGCATGTTTAGAAATTCTCACAATCAACAAGTTCAAGTATACACAAAAAAGAACAGCGTGTTGAACCCCATATGCCCATCACGCAGATTCAGTCATTCTTCACGTCTCCCCCCTTGTGTGCCACGTTGCAAAGCCAGGCCCCGGCACCACAGACCTGACCCCTACGTAATGCAGTTTACATCACCTCCCTCCAAAAAACATGGCGACTGGTTGAGATTGTCATGATGCTGTAATCACAGCAAATGCAAGCAAGAACTGAATGCCCTTGATACATAAAAAACGTCTACAAGTCTAAAATGCTCATGTTTTAAATGTTAGACAATACCGAGGTGCAGAAAGTGAACCATGAACACTCTCTGCCCCGCCCCAATCTGACTCTTGGCACCTGTTCACCGTTCACTGCGCGGTGTGTGTTCTTCCCGGCTTTGTCCCACGCACCCTCAAGCATGCGTTTGTGGTTTATTCTGCCCCTCAGCCAGCTTCCTTCATAGAGTAGAACATTCTGCACTTCCTCTGATTTCTTGAGCTCTGCTTCATCCTTTTCCACGGCTGCATAATATTCCGAAGCCTGGAGGTGCTGGAAGTTATCTGGATCTCTGAACCCAAGATGGGTTTGCGGTGCTTTGATTTTGTCACAACCCGGGCTCCTTGAGGGCAGGGGCCTCACTCGCGGCTGTGTCTCGGTCCAGAAGTGTGTCTTGTGGGTGTGCTGTCAGCGCTTAGGAAACATTTGTTGAATGAATGAACCCGTGAGCCCCTTGTACCGATAAGTGAATTTGCACATGAAATTTTGTAAGAAAGATACCGAGTCATGGAAGTGCTGGGTTAGGAGTACATATGACGGTAGAACCGTGCGTTGGTCTTAGGAAGGAACGTCCTCCCCCTGCTGTGACCACGCTGGGTGTCAACCACCCTTCACACCCATACCAGTGGAGGCAACAGCAGGACAATTTCCACAGTTTTTGGCCAGGCTGTGGAGCAATTTCTGTGTCCCTCCTGTTCTCCAGGCCCACTGGAAGTCACGGGCACCTCTCTCCTCCCCTCCCAGGCCCCGAGGACTCATGTGAGGCCTACAGACACGTGCTGGGCCACGACAAGGTATCCTATGAGGTTCCCCGCTTCCATGGGGACGAGGAGCGCTTCTTCGTGGAAGGCCTCTCCTTCCCTGATGCCGGCTTCACGGGGCTTATCTCTTTCCACGTCACCCTGCTGGACGACTCCAATGAGGTAGGGGCAGAGAGGGCTCAGAGAGGGCTCGCCGGCTGGGCCTGGTGGCTCACGCCTGTGATCCCAGTACTTTGGGAGGCCGAGGCGGGAGGTCTGCCTGAGCCCAGGGACTGGAGATCAGCCTGGGCAACATAGTGAGACAAAAATGTTTTTAAAAATTAGCCAGGCATGGTGGTGCATGCCTGTGTCCCCAGCTACCTGGGAGGCTGAGGCAGAAGGATCCCGTGAACCTAGGAGGTCGAGGCTGCGGTGGCCGGTATCATGCCACTGCCCTCCAGCCTGGATGACAGAGTGAGACCTTGGCTCAAATTAAAAAAGAGAAATGAGGCTCCACTCCTGGTAGACGTGGGCGGGCACTGCTGCTGTGAAGGACCCTGGACCTCTCGACTACCTGCTGGCTCATCCCACCTGGCAGGGAAGCCAGGAGTTTGCTCAAGGACCACAGTGGTGGGTTCAGAGCTTCCACCTGGCCTCGGGGTTGAAGTCCAGTGCTCTCTCCCGGTCCGCCCCTGCAGGACTTCTCCGAATCCCCGATCTTTACCGACACCGTGGTGTTCCGCGTGGCACCCTGGATCATGACACCCAGCACCCTGCCTCCCCTGGAGGTGTATGTGTGCCGGTGAGTCTGGGGGTGCTGGGCGTCCTCGCCCGGGTGGCCTCTGGCCCCCAGGGCTTGGGCTCTGTCCTGAGCCACTCTCCCCGGACCTGTCCGCAGCGTGAGGAACAACACGTGTTTTGTGGACGCGGTGGCAGAGCTGGCCAGGAAGGCGGGCTGCCAGCTGACCATCTGCCCGCAGGACGAGAACCGCAATGACCGCTGGATCCAGGTAAGCACGGCCCCCAGCAGGGCCCAGTCGGGACGCCATCCTGGAGGAAGAGGCTGGCCTGCCCTGACCAGGGCCTGCCGAGAGAGCACAGGAGGACCCAGGTGCGCCTTTTCTCATTCAAGACCTAGAGGCATGGATTTGAGACCTGGATTCATCCTCGGGGTCTGGGCTGGGCCCTGCGCTGGGCCTGCAGGGAGTGGTGGAGCGTGGGTCACACACCCTGCCCTCCACAGCCAAGGCCAGGGCTTCTCAGCAGGTGGCTTGAATCCTCCCACCTTGGCCTCCCAACGTGATTTCATCCCCCAGGGGCACTTGGCATATCGGGAGACGTTCAGGGTTATCACACTGAGGTGAACCAAGAACAGGCCTATGGTGGCTGGAGCTCAGGAAGGCTGCTTGGTTGTTTTGTGTTTGTCTGTGTTTTTGCTTTTTTTTTTTTTTAGTTGGAGTCTCACTCTGTCGCCCAGACTGAAGTGCAGTGGCCACTCCCAGCCACCACAGCCTCAACCTGCTGGGCTCCGGCGATCCTTCCGCCTCAGCCTTCTGAGTAGCTGGAATTACAGGCACGCGCTACCAAGTCCGGCTGGTTTTTTATTTTTTTTTTGTAGAGATGAGGTCTTGCCAAGTTCCCAGGCAGGTCTCAAACCCACGGGCTCAGGCAATTCACTCACCTCAGCCTCCCAAAGCACGGGATTACAGGCTGAGCCACCGAGCCTGCCTGGTTGTGTGTGTTTTTGCTTTTTGAGGTGGAGTCTCTGTTGCCCAGGTTGGAGTGCAGTGGCATGCTCATGGCCACCGCAGCCTCGACCTGCTAGGCTCAGGTGATCCTTCTGCCTCAGCTTCCTGAGTAACCAGAACTACCACCATGCCCAGCTAATTTTTTGATTTATTTTATTTATTTATTTTATTTTATTTATTTATTTTTTGAGTTGGAGTCTCACTCTGTCACCCAGACTGGAGTGCAGCGGCCGCTCCC